>NW_011499993.1:149966-160667 GCF_000495115.2 Populus euphratica
AAAGAGTGCTTACCTCTGAGAGAGCAGGTATCCCCAATTTTTGCAGGAGGAGAGACACTTTAGTTTGGAGCATCTCTTGCTCACTGCCACTCAGATTGCCAAAGTACAAGAATTCTATATTATTGAAAGTCTTAAATATCTTCCTCAAGTTTTTATCATCGGACCAGCATACCAGACCAAAAGATGGGTCCAAAGAAACCCATTTATCTTGTGCTGTAGGCAGTACAGTATAATCCAATTTTGTCAGACATTCTTTCAAGTGAATGATATCTTCTGTACTTAGAGATCCAGATTCCAGTCCCTCAGTCCACATCAACAAAACTTTGAAAACCTATGACATGAAATAGAAACCTTAGATTGCCACACAACACAATCAGTTTAAGGTCAAATTATTTTTCAAGTTGGGAACTTACTGCACTAGCAGCTTGTGAAGGCAAAACAGCAGTTGATAACTGCAGTAAAATATCAAGATAGCTATGGCAAGTAGGGATTTCAGATACTCCGCACTCATTAACAAAAAAGTCATGAAGACCTGGATAAACGTTGCACAGTATCTTGCTTAACAGGCACTGAATAACACTTGTTGACCCGCCCTGAGAACGGATCTTTTTCAATCGGTCCATAGAGCCAGTTGGATCATGCCAATATACATCTTCAGCAGACAAAAATACACCAGGTAACAAATCCTTGTGACTAGAGCCAGATTTACTAGGAACAAAAATAAATGGTCCTGAACGGAATGCCTCTGAAACTTTGTTCCTTGAAGAAGATATTTCATCCCAGATAAATGTGTAGAATTTTGACATTTGTGCTATGCTGTAGAGGAAAAAATGTCAGTTGTCATTTAAATGAGTAAGATCAAAGAAAAAGCTACCAAACAACACACAGAAAATGGAATAAACAATATAGCAAATATGGAAAAGATAGCTGGATTTGAAATGTAGAGATAGGCAAGAAAATAAAGATACAGTTGACTTAATAAGGATATATTCAGAATCGAGCAGAATGATAAAATGAGGTTTTACAGACTCCCAATTAGTGAGTTGAATTTACAAATCCACAAAATCCATAAGAGATTGAAATCTTTGTGGGAACCATTTAGCATTGTAAGTACTCGTAATAATGATAAATATCATGTCTTACACAACTCATGAGCCACGTGACCATCTAGCACAGCAAAAGTGCAGCAGTACCTGGCCTTGAAAGTGGTTTCAGATTTTCTCCATGCTTTAATAATTTCCAGAACATCATCAATAGTGACTTCAGTCTTCAGGCCAAGCTCACTCAATAACTTTCTGCTTCTAACCTGTTACAGAAAGGAATATAGTGCTGCAAATTAGATTAAGAAGATGCAGCCACGGTATATAATGTTTCAGAAATCATATCAGCTCAACTAAACCAAGAACTGCAAGTTTTCACATTTGACAACTGCGGATGTTTATTCCAATCTACTATGAGCCTTCACCTATCGAGGAGGTGTCTACTTTAAACCATATCACAAGCAAAAAACACCCACCCTACCACTGTCTCCCCTTCCCCCACCCTATCCCTGTCTCCCCTTCCCTTTTTGGGGCAGGAAATAAAACAAAACAAACAAAAAGCACTACGTACGGGACTAATATTTGCAGAAACACAGATTTCATATGGAATCTGATAATGACAAAATTTCACATTATATAGCTATCTCACAAACATGTGCACCTCTGACCATCTATTTTGTTCTGATGTCACTTTATGATACCCATCAATTGCAAAACCTTTGATAAGTGCTATTCCTTTACTGCCCCTTGGTGTTATAATCAATGCAATGAAAAGAGGAAAAATTAAAAGAAAACAGTTTATTTATAATTCTACTTCCTATAAACAATTGCAGGTAATATTGGGCTTAAAGTGGGAGGGACAACTATTATAAACTATGACTCCATTTGCTAGTCATGAACATCCATCTAACCTTTGGAAGAGCATATGGCGCAGAAGCACCAAGGATAGAGCGTACTGCATCACAATCATAGAATAAATCTTTAGGGTAGTGAAGTTCATTGTCCATGCTAGAAACTACCCACTGAGAGTCACAGATTTTGCTTATAAAAGAAGACTTGAAGGATCTCCCATTATCGCTGGACTTTAAATCATAGTAAATAGTAGCTTTGTCACTAAAGTTATCTTCCCATAGCGTGTCAAGGATCTCCAAGAGATATTTACAGCGTTCTCCATCACCACTTGTGGACAAAATAAACAATAGATGCGCCAGCTCACTGGATTCCCAATCTTTTACTGTTGATCCAGGGGAAATCAGGTCTGTATCCCATGTCATATTATTGGGAACACCATAACATAAATCAGCAACACTCTTTTCAATCTGAATAACTTGCACAAAGTCTGCGACACCAATTTCCTGCAAAAATTCCCTCCACTTGGTCAATCCATTTGAGAGGGATTTGTTAGCTGGATGATTCAGATAGCTGATATCAACCTCATGCCATCTCATTTCCGCTATATTAATTAATTCATTCACATCAATAGGATTCCCAAAGTCTCTGCTGAAATGAATTGATGTCTCAACAGGCCTTCTATATCCATGATTTGTCAATATATAAGCTTTATTTTGTAACTCATAGATAATGTGCTTCCTCTCAGCACAACAATTAGGGCAGCCAGATTGTAGGTGGATCATTATAAAGCAGAGATAATCTATCATTAGATCCTTGTCCCTATCAGTGATGCAGTCATCAGAGATAGCTTGCAAAATATGAACCTTAATAATTTCATGTGCAGACAGCTCTTGCACACCAATTCTATGAAGCATCCTAGCAACATTGTCGACTGAAGTCTCATCGACAGATGATGCAGAAAGAAGGGCTGGATTTACAATCTGAAGTTTGGCATTCAATTTTGGAAAAGCCTCAAGTCTGTGCACACGATCAAACCCAGTAGTTAAGGTATCAGAGTGTAACCAAATTGTACTAGCATCCACTGAGCTATAAGTTCCATCTGAAAGGGGAATAAATGGAATATTTTGAAGTTTATCTATAAGTTCAGTTTGCCCAGAAGATCGAGATAGCATTGCATAGAGGGTGTTTAGCCAAGATGATAGCCAACCCAAGCCCATCAACTTTAAGCCATTCTCTGTGCGACATAAATGGGTCATAAATTTAATTAATGTTTCAGGCCCATACTCCATGATGCCCAGTGCCCTTGCAAGTGAATCAGACAAAACTATATTCTTGTCCAAGAATCCAAGTCCAAGGTACTCTTGAAGCAATCTATCAGGTAGAACATTCCGAGACTGCATATCCCAACCTCTCAGAACACTGCAAGGAGGAACCATTTTACTCCTGTCTCCTTCAATAAGCAGGCAGCTTGTTCTTCGTAATTCTAAAATAATTGCTTTAGGAAGGCCAGAAAAGAAACCATGCACCTCCCCAACAAGTGGAACAAAGCTCATATAAGTGGCCACAGCTTTGCCCGGATTCTCCCTAAAACAAGAAAGAGCACAAAAGGATCTCTCTGCACTAACAAACAAACCAGGAAACTTGGTCAACAACCATTCATTCCAGGGATTATTCTTGTCCACTTCCTCTCTTGATGAAGGTAGAATAAAATCGCCTTGAAGAATAAATTTCAGACCATAAGTTCTCAGAGGAAGAAAGGCAAAAACAGGCTGTTGGTCCAAACGTGGATTATACTCCCCATTATCTGACTCCTCGAGTGTAAATGCTATGGCAATTTCAGTTCCTTGCACTTTAGGACGACTAGCATGTGCCTCCAACTTCTGAGATGCTACAAGCCATGACATTTTATCTTTCCCGCATGAAACCTTTACAATACCATCTTCCAAAATTTCTTTCCGCATGATGACGAGTGAATCATTGAGCATGTTTCGGAACATGATACATTGGAGGCGCTGAAGGAAAAGCAGCAAAGAAGGATGAAGATCTGAAAACATCTTTGTTGCAGTATCTTCTGATTTTGACCGGAAAGGAAGCACAATACAAGTATTCCAACTGTTAATATTCATTTGATCAGGGTGCATAGACACCAGCTGACTGAAAAAGTTGATATCACAAGGAGGCACAACAGTTGGCAACACAAAACCAATCTGACCCTCGCCTATGTCAAACTTGATATGAAATCCATTGGAATGAATCTCTGGAGAATCTGTGATCTACATAAAGACCAAAAGACATAAAAAAGGAAAATTATTAATAGATATAATATAGCCTATCTATAAATGCCCTTGTGTGATCTTAAATCTTATGACAAATAGTGTAAGAACTGATTCAATGCCAACAGCAAATTAAAATTCTCTACCATATAACACTTTTTTTTCTTTATTCAGAAAGACTTCATTATCACTTCTATTTAATAACAAAAAATTAATAAAGTGCTCTTTTGGTCACAAAAGCAATTATATTTACCCATCTAGGTCTTCAGAATTAAAAGGTGTCGTATGCATTTATGCAAAACAACTACCGTGACTATTTTCAAACAAGTTAATCACAATTACAAGTTCATTTTCTTTGTAAAAAAGGAGAGGCAACTATGATCAATCAAGTAACATTTTATTCTTGTCCATCTGCAAAAACTCAAAAAACATAACCAAGCCTCCGTGCTTTTATGTGAATTGCCATTTTAGGTGCTATATTTGAAGTCCAAATAAAAAACTTGTTTCATTCCATTTATTATAGTGATCAAGTATAATGTTCATTAACAAGAAAGTAACTGGAACATCCTAGCAAGCAACAAGTCTTTGTTGGAAGGGACAATCATATGGCCATAGTAACAGAGACAAGTCTCTAAGATATTTTGTAATTTCAACATATAGTGATGATGCCTTGTACTAAGAAATTTTTTATTATATTGAAAGAATTTGTAGTTCAAATTATCAAATAAAACACCCTTTAACAAACTTTTAGATTAAGGAACTGCTAAGTTTTGTGATTCCTTATTTGTACATCATAAAAGAAAGATGCTGAAAAACTTTACAGAGACTAAGATTGCAAGCTAAATAACTTGGTTCACTCCCAAGTTCCAACTCCCCATTGTCCCTGATGCAAGTTCTTATGATCGAAGTGGCAATATTCAAGGCAAAGACAAGCAGAAGGGCGTGATGAGGTTTGACAGAGATCAAGCTAGTTCCAGTAAAGGGATACATTCTATGGAGGCTACACTTCCAGTATTACACGTTGGCAATAAGGAGAAATTTGCATCCAATAAATGAAGATAATCTTGTATTTCCAAGTGGCAGTAGAAGCAAATTGTAACTGTCATTGTTCTTTTCTTTAATTAGTAGTTATCTATTAAATAACCATCGAATGTAACTCTATTTATTGTAGAATATTATGTCTGGTAGTTCATGTGTAATGAAAACCCCTTTTGTATTTGGTGTGATTCAATATGAGAGTGATTCTCTTGAGTGGTGTGAGGCTACTTGTTTCCTATTCCTTGTAACTCTTGTTATTTGCAATAAAGTTATTAGAATTCTTCCCCTGTCAACACTTCTGTTCTGCTGTCTTTCATACCATGTTCATTAGTTTACACAAATTGTTCCCTTCCTTAATATGGTTTGACATTAGTCCCATAGGGCATTTGGTCCCCAGCACTACTTTTGAATGAATTTTTCATTTGAGACTGATGGAGAGATGGTTGGGAGCACAGATGAATATAGCAGTGCTAAAGAAGCATACCCGAAATACTGATTTGAAGCCAATTCCTTTCTGCCCTATGTATCCACCAACAGATCCTTTCTTGGTTGAATTTCCAACATCACAAAGAGCTCTGATATTTTGAGCAGAAAAGCCTCGCTCATTATTCAAAACAATAATACCTGATTCTTGAAGGATGAATGTCAGAGTAGGTTCCACGTTTTCAGGATATATATTATCATCAGCATTTTGAACCTGAATAATGCTTAGCAGTTAGCATGATAGCGTGTAATAGTAAAATGAAACCTTAGGGTTAGAAACAATACTCAGAACAAGCAATCCATCCCTGATTAGATTTACTTACAAGCTCAAGAAGAAAATGTGAATCTTGTGAATATAGTTCCTGGGACAGGCAATGAAGAGCTCTCCCTAGGCGTGCATGCTGCTTCTTCAACATGCTGCTCTCTGTATTGAAAAGATTTGCATCCAGACCAAATTCTTCTTTCCTGATTGATTCAATTACCATGGCTGCATCCTTGTGTTGGTCAAGGTCGGATGATTGTTCTAAGCTACCACTGATAGTTTCATCACTGGAAACTACAGCATCATCAATTGTGCATCTAACTTGAGTACAAGTTGCATAATGTGCATCTTCTCTCAGAGTCACATTTTCAGTGCTTATCTCAGACCTCACAGTTTCCAAGCATGATGACCCAGAAGATACGGACAAGTCAGTGGTACTATTAGAACAAAATGCATGGTAATCTTCAATCCACTCTACTACACCGATAGATAATCCTATTTCATGAAGCATCAGGCGTTCTTTTTGGTTGCATTCATACAAAATCACTGAAGAAGCTTCTTTTATTACAGATTGCATCCCTGAGAGCAAAACATCAGCTGCAAAACCATGAAATTCTGCAGGCATAAAACCAAGACAATCAAGGACAAACCTTGACGCAAAATGTAATGCCTGGTTGATTTTAAATGATTTTTTTTGCAATTCAACAGTCAAGTTATTAGAAGCAACTCCAATTGCCTTTCCATGCAAAAAACATTTCCTGCTGTCCTCTACTTCCATATTTTCAGAATGATTCTTCAAAATGACTTCAAAGGCATGGCAAGCATAACATTTTAGAAGGGACAAAGGAACATGGTTTTCCCCCCCAGCTAATGAGAGCAAGGATAACAGTTTCACTGCTGTTTGAAAAGATGATCTCTGAAGCGCAGCTTCCAGGAAAGAATCTGCAGTAGCAGATTGATCAATTCTGATCACTTTGCCATCCTTTGTAACCAAACACATCAATTCTTTATCATTGACCTCACTCAACAACCATCCTACAAGAGGGCCAAGGGAGGAAGCAAATTTGAGGTCCCAATGCGACCATGAGTTCAGGTCAGACAGCATCGGTGCTCTAACCAAAACTTCAATTGCATCTTTAGATGTAACGGAATTAAATGCTGCAACTAAGTTGTCACCCTTGTTTCTCACTTCATTGGTTTCTAACTTGTCTTCCTTAAGAGGCAATGAGTCTCCAATATGATGCATTCCTGACAGCGTAGCAGAAAATACAACACATTTTGAAATTACATTGTTCTTATACTTTCCCACAATTTGTTGAAAATCTTCTATAGAACCATTTTCCATGATGTTAAAACTAAGTAGTGGAAATTGTCTTGTAAGGAGTGCAGCAACCATCTGTTTGGTAATAGTTTCATTCTCCCACAGACTATATGAAGCTTGGGACACTAGTACCATCAACTGATGCTGGAGCATCGAGACCTCCAAAGTAGACTTTCCACATCTATCACCAGACAAGAGATTCTGTAATTTAGCTGGAAATAGAGAGGCATGTTTTTCCAGGAAAACAAAAAACTCCCCATGACCAAGGGACTTGAATTCCTTAACACCAAATTGCTCTACTAGCCACAGCTCACAACTGGACAGCTTCCTCAATGAAATGAGTTTGTTTTCCAGAACTGATTTACCATTGCTCTGATACTCATTATCAAGCTCGTAATGTCTAGTAATTTTCCCAATTATTTCTTCAACTGGGACACCTGTGAGATCCATTAACCACATATATTTGATTACATGGATACAAATCGTTCCAAAATGATACAAAAAGAAACTCAAACGAAACATAGAACTTAGCAAGATAGATCAATGGCAGCACCTGAGAGATCTGCTAATCAGCTACTACTTTTGATTATATAGATAGATTATTCAAAGCAAACATATAAAACAAACTCAGAACTCAACCACTAACTCCACTGAACTTAGGAAGATAGGACCCAAACATTATTCCTAGTTTTTCCAGAAAGGCATGGTACACCAATAAAAAAACGTAGCATTCCACCACAGGCGGGCACTACTGGCACAATTTTTTATGCGAAACATCTAAATTGCCCATCATAAACATACTGATTTCTCTCATTAATATTCACAAAATCAAAGGACAATTTTGACATTTCTTTTGAAAAGGCTGTGCCAATAGTCTTAAAGGTGAACTAATAGGATCAGCCTTGAACCTTACTGACTCTCGAGATGTATTTGAACTGAAAATTGATGTGATGAATGGTAATTGCACCAAAAGGAAAGGAGAAACAAGACACAAAAGAACAATTGCAGTATAACAATAAAATTCAGCACAGCCTATTTGCAAAGCTAGCATCACTCACTGTGTGTTTTCTGTAAGCGCTCACAGGCCACTGGTGCCTGCTTTTCACCTGGTTCAGCATCAATGCATCCATATTCATAACAGTTTCCAGAAAGGGTGTTAGCTGACTCAGGTTGACTTGTGACTTGTAAAGTATCATAAATGCTATCCCACATTCCACACTTGATAGATGCAACCTGCAGAATTAATAAAATTGCTTCACTCTGGAATAAAGAACCAAAGTAGATGTTCACTAGATACACAAAGCCCTCATAACAGTCCAAAATCAAGACATGAAGGTTGCTTCTGAAAGCAACACTTGTGTCCCAGCAAGGGTTGATAAAGATCAAAGTCTACTACAGCAGAACAAACAATGTTCACTGAAAATGAAAAGGCTTCATAATCCAAAATCTTTTTGTTCACAAAATGCCAAAGTACTGCCGGGGCTCCCAGTCAGATATGGATAAAAAAAAACTTTTAAATACCTTCTTGAGAAGAACAGTAAATGAGACAACTTGTCAACATAAAAATTTAATAGACAATAATTAACTTACAGCTACATTGAGCATCCCGTTAAATGGGTACGATGAAAATATGCATTTGAATCTTCTCATGCATCGATTAGTTCGCTTGCGAACAGCTTTCTTGCTTTCTGGTGGTTTGTAGTGCTGAAGCATTCTCTCAAGAACCTAAAAGTACAAAAGCATACCACTGAGAAGTGCAACTTATATTAAAATGACATTTGCATGTAACATTCAAGTTTAAATATTTACAAGATAGAAATGAAGTATAATCATTTCTGAAGCATCTAATGCATTAAAAAGGAAAGAAAGAAATAACAGAACCGCTAGGCAACACTACAAGTGTGCGCTACATATAATCCTGGTAATAAAATCCAAATAAAATAGAATCCTAGTAATCCTAGCAACAATAAAATCATGAATAACATTTGAATTTCAAAATAAAATTCTGAAATAATGTAAAATTTCCAAATCAATGAAGTTACAAACAAACTAAAATTGGTCCTTGTACACTTTCAGTCTTGCATCAAGAAAAATTACATGTTTTATTTGCAGACACTACCACCCTGCTTCTTTCAAGCAAGGAACTCACGACTTAATGATTCCAGAAATTTCCCGCAACAAGCAGTTCACATTTTCAAAATATTAGGGACTATAAAATCTTGTTCCTTTCAGTTTGAACTGAAACACATGGTTCTCAAGACTGCATCTCTTAATCTATTCCACCAAAGAAATAACACAACAATAAAAATAGAGGACACTGGACAATATTACATTCATTTGCTCTCTTGCTTAATCCAACTATTTTCTATTGGTTCGGTTAAATAAAGATTTTGAGGCTAAAGGGCAACCCTAAAATTAAACTTAAAAGCTCTAGACTTCATTTCTTTATGGGTCACCTTAAATTATACTGTCTCAGTTATTCTTAATGTTTAGCCAACAGCCAAAAGTTTCATAGTCTCTATGTAAACCATTAGCAAAGACAAGGTACAAGACCTCTAACAACTTATTTAACCAGATTTCAGCATTAAGCCACTTGGACTGCAAAAAATACAGTCTAGTAGACCGGGATGCTAGTTTGATAATGAGTCGAGCACATGGCGAAGATATCTTCTTCAAAAAAGACGGTATATTACCAGTGTGACATTCACATTTCAACCAGAACTAATTAAAATTCCTTGAAACTCCAACCCAGCATTGAAACAAGTCAACCCTGCTGACATGTGAGATTCCTAATGAACTTCAAGATCAACTAAATCATCAGCAGAGATCCAAGTGTTGTTATCAACAGAATGGACATAAACAAATTAAGAAACATCTAACATAAACACAGAAGGAGCACCAATGGAAAGTATAAGTATTGATATACAAAACACAGACACCTTTGTTCTAGTTGGAGTATCTTTCAAGTCGAGTTTCATCATACCTCCGCCACAGTGTAATCCTTACATGCCTCCTTCCAGGTGGTGATAAAGGCCCCCAGGTCGGTGCTAGATAGTGAGATATCATCTTCACTTGGAGTAACAAACTCTTCAGTCTTGTCAAAATCATCAATAGGATGAGCATGTTTCTTCTTGCTTCTGAGCAATTTTGAAGGCACAGATACATTCCAACTTGCATCTTCAAGTTTTCTTTTCTTAAAAAATGACCTGTTACTCTCTTTAGGCCTTGAGCTGCCACAATCAGGGGAAAATTGGCTACCCGTTTCACCTTTCAACCCTAGGCGTGACATCTCTTCAGTTGCAGAAGGGTAAGGACAGCTACTCACCCGATCAGAACTGCTGATAGCCTGTGCTGAAGACCTTAAGTGGCTGCCTACATTATTGTTGGTCATTTCATCTTCACTCTTTCCCTCATCACTTTTTTCATCTTCAG
>NW_011499993.1:160693-180296 GCF_000495115.2 Populus euphratica
ACTCTTTCCATCATCACTTTTTTCATCTTCAGAGCTTGATGAAACAAATCTGATGTGTTTGCCACAGAAACCATAGTTTTCACGGGAAAATGATTTAATACGCTCGCTTACAGCAGAAAAACGTTCTTCCAGTCGCTCCTTCTCTGAGGAAAAACGCCCTTCTAGCCTCCGAGATCGTACTCGAGGTCCACTTGCTCTTGCCTCTTGGCATTTCTTTAATGATCCATTCCTTGCTAATGTCTCTCGGCATTTCTTTTGTGTTGAATTTTCAGATGCTTTAGCTTCTCGAATAAAAGAAATATGTGTCCTGTTGCCAGAAATTTAGCATATACATATGTTTGTAAGTTTGTGTGTGTGTAGGCGTGTGTATGTAGCCACAGACAAAAAAATAACATAAGAAAGAGACAGCCCTTACTCATTGCAATGCAACTAGAAATAATAATTGGAAGAAGGTCAAATAGAAAAAAATACAAAATGACAAAAATTGAACATAATTCATGAATACGCACCCCAAGCTTTGAACACGCACGCCCAGCATTTCTGGTCCCTTAACTGGATAATTCTTTGCAAGAAAAAGCAGAAATTCATCAACAGTAATAACTTTCTTCTGACATGTGTCCATAAACTCACTAAGCCAAAGAATTATTTCCTCACTGGTTATCTTGAAAACTTCTGTACTAGCATCAGGTTTCATCGAAAAATAATGCAATACCAGTGGGTGTCTCATCAACGGCCCCAATCCCAGCTCTTCAAAGTTTTCAATACCCTCGTTCTTGCATATTTCCACTTCCAAATCATAAATTGATGTAATTCTTCGTACCCCAACAAAGCAATGTATAAAAGCATTTATCTAAATAACACAAAATCAAACAACAGAAATAAACAGCATTAACAAAAACAATTTAGGAGGGGAAAAAAAGAGCTATACACTTTTGCTTGGTAATTACTGAATATTAAGAAACTTGAAAATCATCTTTTTTTAAAAAAAAAAAAAGGAAGGATAAACACACTTTTGCTTTGTAATTATTAGTCACTAATTACCAATTTATAAGAAATTTAACATCATAAAATTGAAAAGAAAAAAACACACTTTCCTATGCAATAACTGATTGATGGTGAAAAAATTGAAAACCGTGAGTAAAAAAACTGATTAGCAAGCTACTAATTAGTAAGAAGTTAAAAAATCATGATTTTTTTTTTAAAAAAAAATCTTGCTTCGTAATGACTTGTTGCCAATCACTAATTGCTAAGAAAATTAAACATCTTCATAAATTATTATTTGTTTAAAAAAAGGTGAAACAAAATTCTACTATGTAAATACTAGCTAAGCAATTATACTAATTAGTAAGCACTGATTACCTTGCCCTCAGTGACCATAAGCCGGAAAAGAGCAGGAACCTCTTGCATTTTAAACCCTAAAGAGTCCCATGACTCAGCTTGAAAATTCACTAACACGGACTGTGAAACTTTCCATGCAGAAACATTCTCTTCTGAGTCGGAAAGATCTTGCCGTGCTTTCTCTACTGCTCTATCAATTCTATCTAATTGTAGCTCTTTATTGCTTTGTTTCACTTTCTTTTTAGGGTTTTGTGGAAACTTAGGCAGGTTTTGTTGTAGTGTTGCTGGCTCTTGTTGCTGCTCTTGTTGTTCTGGTGGAGGTGGCGGAGGTGCTCCTGGTGGCGGCGGCTCTTGATGCTGTTGTTGACGATATTGTATTTGTTGTTGTGGAGGGAGAAAAAAGTTGGGGTTTTGGATTGGGAAATTAGGGTTTTGCATTGGGAAGTTTTGTTGGAGTAAAGCACTGGTGAAGGTATGGAGAAAAAAATTTGGGTCTTGGAGAGGGACAAAATTCGGATTGAAAGTAAGAAGTTCTGTTGGTAGTTCTTGTTGTAGTGGATGTCGTTGCGGTAGTTGCCCGCGGCCGCCGGGCCGGTACGGAGGACGGTGGCCGTGCATTGGGAGAGAGAGAGAGAGAGAGAGACAAAGAAGCTTAAGAGGCGCAGTGAAGGAAAGTATATGGTGGGGTGGCGGTTTGGGGTTTTGTTGCTTGAGTGGCAGTGCAGGACGGTGGTTATGGAAGTTTAAATCAACGGTTGAAAATGATCCGAGTCAGCAAATTTTTCATATTTTTAAAACTAGTTTTGTTCGGGTGGGAAACGAGCCTATGGTAGAGTTCTGGCATGTCCCTGTATTGGTGGCACGTGCTAAACCTCAGCCAACTCAATTTTTTTCCTATGTAAAAAAAACAAATTGAGGTGTCGCTGTCATTTTTATAAAAGCAGAAAAAAAAAATCAAAACTCAAGTATTTAATTTAAATTGTTTCAATAAATATCATTAATTTAATAATATAATTACTAAAAATAAATAAACTGAAATAAAAAATAAAAAATAATTAATTTTAAAAAACAAATACTTGACTATATTATGAAAAGATATTTTTGAAAGAAAATAAAAACGTGATAATCTTATAAAAAGTTAAATAAAAAAAATTTAATTTTAATTTTTAGTAACTTAAATATTAAAAAAAATTAAAAAAAAATAAAGAAACAATCTATATCCACCCCATTTAGCCTATCAAATATATGATGTTTAAACCTTAAATAAGTTAATATTAAAAGACATGGTTACTAAAACCGTGTAACTTGAATCTAGCATTGCTATTAGTAGATCTAACATGACTAGATTAAGTATGGTTGTCAACGTTAAACACTTAGATGATGTCAATTCTAAATATTGACTTAAAAAAAATATATAATTTAAAAAAAAAAAGATAAAATTTTTATTGAATGAATAACCAATTCATAAACATAAAAATGAATTATTTAATGAGAAGATATAATTTAAATTTTTAGATTTAAAAAAGTTAAATTAGATTTGTATGATGATTTGTTGTTTATAAATTATTTATATTTTATTTATAAATAATTTTTAGATCATTGTTATTTGGGTCTGACAAACATACCTGATCCAAATAATGACAACGACGACAACAACGATTTATAAACTTAAAAAATAAAAAAAATTATTTTAATAAGAAGATATGATTTGAATTTTTAGATTTAAAATATTAAATTAGATTTTTATAATAATTTATTGTTTATAAATTATTTATACTTCACCTATAAATATTTGTTAAACTCACATTACATGGGTCTGACAAATATATCTAACCAAAGTTTAATTGAATAATAATAATAACAATAACAAAAACAATAATAATAATAACAATAATTATATTAATACTAATAATAATAATAATAATAACAACTATACCAAACCCAGGTCTTTAGTGTTTGGCAAACCATGTTAAATCCAAGACGCTTGGGTATGGCAGCTATGTCTGACCTAAGTTTAGTTAGATCTGGTAACATGCTCATACCAATATTATTTGAGCTTATACTTGAAAATTAAAAAAACTTCAATATACTTGTAGAAGAAAATCAAAAAAATATTTATTTACTTGTAAAAAAATAAAAAAATAAAAGTTAAACTATTAGTATAATCCATAATAAAATGTTTTTTTTATTTACAATAAATTCCCATGCAATTTAGCTTTTTTATAATAAATAATACTTATGTTCGAGGATTGAATACCAAGATGTTTACATAATGACACTCGTTTACAACAACTTTTTTTATCTAGAGATAATTGTATTTATCTAATCATAAATGATAGCTTATAACTAGTTGGATCAATACATATTTTTTTTTTCAAGATTTTTTGATAAATAAAGGGGAAATATTTTTTTTTCCAATTCAGTGTCTATTGTTCAAGTTTTTAATGATATTTTTGTTGTTCAATTGAATTAGAACAATAATCTTATTTTAGTTTTGAATAAAATATATATTTTAGTTATGGCTAATTTCAAAATCTTTGATTTTAGAGGATTTATCAATACTTCTTTTAGATAATTTTTTCTCAATATCTAAAATTGTATCAATTTTATCCTTATATTGATCTTAAAAAAAAGTTAATGAAACTTATTT
Organism: Populus euphratica; assembly: GCF_000495115.2. Classification (NCBI taxonomy): domain Eukaryota; kingdom Viridiplantae; phylum Streptophyta; class Magnoliopsida; order Malpighiales; family Salicaceae; genus Populus; species Populus euphratica. Next base: position 164,682 of record NW_011499993.1, read on the forward strand.
TTTTTTTTCTTTATCCTACAAAATATGAAAAAATATGAGAAGGTTTCAAGGAAAACTGAGAAATGAAAAGTATTTTATAATTTATACCATACATGTTACATGTTAAATAAAAATAAGAGCTCATATCAAAATTAAACTATAATGTACTTGATTGTGTTTTAAAAGTACTTTAAAAAAAAATTAAATATTTTTTAAAATTAATATATTTTTAATGTTTTTAAATTATTTTGATATGGTGATCTTAAAATAATTTTTAAAAACTAAAAAAATATTATTAACATATTTTTTAAAGTAAAAAATATTTAAAAAAAAAATCACATTCATACTTTGTATACCAGGCCATGAGGAGGGGTAACTAAGGTTACAATCTCATTAATTATTTTCCAAATCTATATTTAAAGGGCTCATTTTAAAGAGAGAAATAAATAGAAAAATAAAAAAATACATTTAAACCTATTAAAAATAACAAAAATATCTTCATCTAGGCTTAATTTTTTTAAAAAAAATAAATTATTTTCCATTTCTTTATCATCCTTATATTTATTTATCGTTTATTGAGTATGCATTGACAATAACTCACTAAATATAACGTAATTATTTTTGTTAATAGCTTTTTAGACATGTTAAAGGGTTGTGAATGACAATTTATTCAAAAAAAAAGGTCTTAATTATCCTACTATGATTGCCTCATCACATTTTTATTTAAGGATACATATTTTTCCAAATCTATTCACTATACATTCTAGATTTTAGAATACAAACTATGTTGTTTTGTGTTCCTATATGTTTTCATTTAAACTTTTTAAAACTCTAAATTTTATGAATAATGCCCAATATTAACAAAAAGCTTTAAAAATATGCATGCATTAGTACATTACAGTATTAACAAGGATCCAAATGGAGAAATTATTAGATATACGAGGAGTTAAAGGAAGAAAATAAAATAAAAGGAATAATAGAATATGATATCATAGGAATGGACTTTATCTTAAATTAATAGCGTATTTATAGGAATGGACTTTATCTTAAATTAATAACGTATTTTCTTAACTTCTTAACTTCTTGATCGTTTTTTATAGATTGAATTAATCGATAATGATTGTGATTAATTTTTATAATTATAATTGATATTATTGTGATTTTGTTAGGTTTTTTCTTCCTATAAAATCATGTCTGTTTTGACGAGAATTTTAATAAAGTTTATGATTTGATAATTGAGGAATTAATTGAAAATATTATAGGTCATATAATAACTGACACGATTAAAATATTGATATCTTATTCCAAGTGTAGGAGTGTCAGGTAATAAATAACCAGATAAGACCGGCGTCGAACTATAGGAAGATTAATTATATAAATTACAAATAATAATAATAATAATAATAATAATAATAAGAGGACTTTGAGATGTAAGATTAATATAAATATTAAACAATGATAAAAATAAATGTCAATCTTAGAGGATTCACTAATGGTACTAAACAATTAAACAATGATAAAAATAAATGTCAATTTTAGAGGATTCACTAATGGTACTAAAAATAAATATAATATAAACTCTTTTTATTTCTCAACTGGAAACCATACATAAAGAAGATTTCAATCGGATAATTTGTCATTAATAGCTCATTATAAATTATTAACATGATCATATTAATTATCTTATTTAAGTACCATCAAACTTTTAAATATTATCAGGAATTTATGATACAAACTTATGTTAACAACAAATCAAATTTCTTTCATAGCACAAGTGCAGGTTGTATCATACGGTTGGCTATGAAAGTGTCAAACATTTATTGTACCAAGAATTATACAACATAAATTTAGATTAATCATTTAACAAGCATGGTATTAAGAATTAATAAGATAAAAATGATAAGACATATTAATACTTAATAGCAAGTTGTTTAGGATATAAGTATTAAAGTCCATACTGAGTTTATAGTATATTTATCCTAATACTATTAGTGAAACCTTTTCACATTAACATAATAAACTTAGCTAAACATAATAAAGAAGAGAAATATAAATAAACAAGAGGAGAACATGATTATATAAGTATACTAAAGAAAATGAAAGATATAAACAAGAGATTAATGAAACTATAACATGGCATAAAACTTGAACATTAAACTAAAAAGAAAGAAAGCAAGTAAGTAAATGATCTTTATCTAAAAATCAAGATGTCTAAATGTATGGCAAATGTCTTCTTTTATTGGCTAAAATTTGGCACGATTGATTTAATGACTAATTATTGAGTAGGTGGCTATATTTTGACTTGGTGACAAATCTTATCTTTTTGTCTAAACAAAATGTCATTGCTAACATCAGAATTTGTACAGATAGTCTCATGAAAGTTCTAGACATTTCTAGAACTCAAGATATAGGTTGAACACTGAACAATATCTGGGTTGTAGAACAGATATGGACTTCTCTTTTGATGTTAAAATTTAGACTTTTAAACAGCAAAATTGATTTTTGAACTCTTCATGAATATTTTAGGCCTATATCTTAGCTTTCTAGCCATATAAACTAAACTGAAATCCAAGAGCTATAGCTTTAGATATAACTAAATGACTTAATAGTATTCCAGTTTGAATTAAAATCAGCATCTCTTTTTTAAGCTTAGTCATTTATTTGTCCTTTCACTTCCAATAGTTAAACAAATCAATCAATCATCTAAATTATAAAACATGTCTGTATTTAAAATGAGCATTTATCATAAATTAAAGATATCTTATATTATCAGACTTGTTATTATAAAACACGTTTATGTTAGTTACATTATTTGACAAAGAGATATGATTAATAAGAGAAATATAATGGAAAAAGATGATTTTAAAATAATAAAACAGCCTTCTAAACATAAAAAGGCATTGGAGTGTAAAAAATCATTAACAAAACAATCAAATACCATTTAAGATGGAAAGAAAAGGAAAGAAAATAAAATCACTTTATATGTATGTGTTAAGGTTAATTTGTTGTTATTAGTATAAAGTTATCGTGACAACTATTTAACTTTAATTTTAGTTAATTAACTTGTGTTAGAAAAACAATTATAATTAGATGAAAAGATGATTAAGATGAACAAGTGTAAAGCTAAGATGTGTTAGTTTTTGATATGTATATGGCTGAAAGTTCTAGAGATGTATAAATAGAAAAGAAAAGAAATTACAATGTTTTATCTATATTAGTTCATACTATCATGCAAAAAATTACAGGCCTATCTTCTTTCTTAAAAACTATTTTTTTTAATGTTGTTTTGACCCCACACAAACTAATAATTTAGCTAACATAAGAGATATAAGAGAAGCTGATTTGCAAGAAATGACCAACGCAAACAACATAAATTGAAGTTTTGTACAACCTCTTATATTTATAGGAGAAAATTATGAATTTTAGAGCATAAAGACAAGTTTTGTGTATTTCACTTGATTTATGAGAGATGATAGAGATTAAATTTAAAGAGCTTGAATCAATAAACAACTTACTCATAGCACAAGTCAAAGATTTGAAGGGTAAAAAAATTAGAAATGTTCCACTCTTGGATTAATTCAAAGAGGAGTAACTGATCTTATATTTCTAAAAGTCATGAGAACCACTCAAGCAAAACAAGCATGAGAGAATCTACAACGAGAATATAAAGGAGAAATAAAGATGAGGGTTGTTAAACTGCAAAATCTTATAAAATAATTTCAGAAATTGAAATCAAATAAGAGAGAATTAACTTAAGAGTGCATTTCAATCCAAGCATATTCTTGGTAATTAAAACCAAGATAAAGGGTTTTCAAGTGAAGTAAAAAAAGTTTTGAGTCATTTAAAGGAGGTAAACAAACTAGTAGAGATAGAGTTAGAGCTAGAAGTAGAAGTTTAAAGGGGAAAGATATGTTTAATTTTACAAGTAGAGGAAGCTTTGATAGTAAACTAGCCAAAGACAACCTTTCATAAAGATGTTTTTATCGTGACAAGCCAAGACATATTGCTAGAGATTGCTAGCAAAAAGAAAGAACTCAATGTTTTAATTATAAGTGATTTGGTCACATGTTTAAAAATTATAGAATGAAAAGGAATAACAAACAAGTTATTCAGAAGAGAAAGGAGGATAAAAAAATTTGTATGAAAAGGAATAACAAACAAGTTATTCAAAAGAGAAAGGAGGATAAATTTTTTTTTTTATGTCAAAGTGCATTAGAACATAAAAATAACCAATAGCTTATTAATAGTGCATGCAACAATCACATAACAACAAATAAAATTATTTTTTGTCATCTAGACAATAATATCAAGTCTCAAGTAAATGGTTTGGGTGCAATTGAAGTTCAAACAAAAAAGAAGAAAAAGGTGATGCATGAAGTCTTGTAAGTTTTCACACTTTTTTAATTGTTTCCTTAAAAAATTTTATTTAGTCGAGATTCTTATTAATTAACCATATTCTTGTTTTTAAATTTTTTCATAAAATCATAATTCATATCAATCTCAAAATATCTTCTATAGTACAACCCAACATAATTCTCATGTCAAATGAGAAAAACAATTTAATTCCTTATTATTATTATTATTATTATTATTATTATTTGCAATATTGGCCTGAAACACACACAACAAGAGTGGTATGATTTTTATTTCAAATAATAATTAATACATCATCATGAATTAATTTAACATAATTAAACATACACATATAAAAAATCCACAATTCTTCAAATTTCCACCATTATGGTCGGTTCTTACTATCTCTTTGATATTAAGTTTTATTTCAATTCTTGCCATAATTTTGCATCCATTACCACTCATTCTAACCCAAATGATTCAACTAACATTCAATTTGTATTTTTTCTAAATTTTCTTAAGAACCCTAATTTAAAATTCACGAATTTTAGCATCAAATATATTTGTCTTCATCTAAACTTGTATATTTAGGTTTAGAACTCCTTACCTGATAATAAAATGAGTTTTGAATGCTAATTGATTAAAAATTTACCATTCCTCTTTCGTTTCCCTCTAATTTATCCTGCCTTTCTCTCTAAGATCCCATTTTCTCTCATTTAATTTTCTCTTGATTCTTGTGATTGATAGGTTCAAGCATTTATCTCTCTCTTTTTCTAGCCTCAAAACTTAAATTCTCTCAAGTTTGTTTTTTGTGTAAAAATTGTAAAGAAGTAAGAAACGCTATTTGTTTTCTTTTTAGCAAAATTGGTTATTATAAAGAGAGAAAGGAGTTGAGATTTACAGTTTATCCACTTATTTATAAAAATAATATTAATAAGTTTATCCACTTATATATAAAAATGCCATTAATAAGTCTATATTTTATTTTTTTCTGACCGTTAACAATCTTGTATGATCTTCCTGAACTTTAATGACCCTAAAATTCTAACCTAAGATAACATAATATATTAGGAAACTCCTAGTAAAATTTCATATTGATCTACGATTGGATTATGAGTGCTGCATAATAATATAAAACTGGGTAGTTGGTGATTTTACGCTAAATAATCCAAATTTTCTTGTTCAATCATTAGATAGACAATGCTAATCATTCCACTAAATCCTTGGCAACATTTTATTTTAAAAAAACATAATTATTTTGAATTATTATTTTATCTATTAAAACTCATTACTGGTTTCGCTGACGTTATGAATTTTGAACCCCAAAATTCATAAATCTTTTTTCAACTTTAAAAATACCCTTAAATTTATTTACGAAGGCCATCCATTTCATTACTAGTCACATTTATTATTACTTCCATCATTTTTTATATTTATATTTTTAAACTTAACACATGAAAATTTTATCCCAACATTAAGGTCATCTTTTTAATTCAAATATTCAATTTATTATCTTCTCATAGTATTTACTTCACTATCCTCATGAATTTTTATCTAGGGGTTTATATTTCATATTTATTTTTATTTTCACCATTTATTCATTTCTTTTCATACTGAGTTTCCATTACTTATCGAGGTCTCATTACTTTGATCTTATATTTATGCAGGGATTTGTATTAATTTACTTTAGTGAAAAAAAAAAAATAATGCATGGACTTCCATTTATTGAGAGAAGGATAGTGTTTGTGAAGGTTATGCACTTAGAAAACATCACTAACAACCTTTTCCTTAAAAAGTAGTATGGAGAGCTAAATAAATACTTGAGTTGGTGTATGCGAATGTTTGTAGCCCTATGCAAACTTCTTTAAATTCACTAAATAGGTAGTTCATTCACTAAATAGGTAGTTCACCCACTTCATTAATGATTATAGTAGAATAACTTAAATGTACTTTATAAAACATAAATCTAATTTTTTTAACACATTCAAGAAGTTTAAAGCACTTGTTAAAAAACAAAGTATCTATAAAATAAAAGTTTTGAGAAGTGGTCGTGGAAAGAAGTATATGTTAGGTGAATTTGACAAGTTTTATGAAGAATAATATATGTAAAGATAGTTGATAATTGGTTATACTTCACAAGTAAATAGGGTATCTGAGAGGAAAAATAAAATAGTAATGAAAATGGTCAAATCTATGTTGTATGAGAAGGGTCTTCTAAGAAGTTATTGGGCTGAAGCTATAAATACAACAATTTATTTAATCAATAAGTGTCTAACAAAAACCTTAAATAATCAAACACCATTTGAAGCTTCGAGTTCAAGGAAGCCTTCAATGAATCATCTAAAAGTGTTTAGATATGTGTGTTATGCTCAAATTTCAAAGGAGAAAAGGTATAAATTGGAAGAAACTAGTGTTAGATGCATATTTCTTGGCTATAGCTCTATGTTAAAAGGCTATAGGCTATATAATTTCAAAACTAAAAAAGTTCTTGTCAGCAGAGATGTGTTGTTTAATGAAAAAACAAAAGGAAAAATTAAAGGTGATGGTGATTCAACTTGTGATTTAAAGAAAAAATCAGTTAATAAAAAGAAAAAAAAGGAAAAAAAAGAAGAAAAGTATCTAAATCCTAGAACAAATGCATCATCATCTTGTAAAAGAAAAAAAAGGAAAAAAAAAGAAAAGTATCTAAATTCTAGAACAAATGCATCATCATCTTCTAGCTCAACTTCAAAGAAAATGACAAGTTTACGTGAGGTGCATGCAATGTGCAAGTTTTATGTTGTTAAACCAAAGAATTTTAAAGAAACAAACAATAGAAACATTGGAGAATAGCTATAAAGGGAATAAAAATGATTGAGAAGAACAAACCTTAAATGTTGGATAAGAAAAAAGACAAAGAAGTGATTGATGTGAAATAAATTTACAAAGTGAAGCACAATAAAGATGGTTCTATTCAAAAGAACTAGATAAGATTGACAATTAATAGTTATTCTTAACTGCATGAAATTGATTTCAATAAAAATTTTACTTTGGTAGCTTGTTTGGATATTGTTAAAGTACTCATTGCATTTGCAACTCATAAGGGTTAGTTGTTATATACACTTTATATAAAGTCAGCATTTTAAAATTGGAACTTGAAAGAATAAGTCTATATAGTGCAACCACAAGGTTTTGTTTTTAATGGGAAAAGAATAAGTTGTTTTTGCTGAAGAATGCATTATATGGGTTGAAACAAACTCCAATAACTTGGTATAACCAAATTGATAGCTAGTTCATTTAGCACGGGTTTGAAAGAAGCAAAAGTGAACCTATTTTCTATGTAAAGAAACAATGAGAGAATGATGTTTTTATTGGTGTATTATATATTGATGATTTAATTATTATAAACAATAATGGAAGATGTATTGGAGATTTTATGAAAAAAATGATGAGAAGATATGTGATGAATGATAAGGGTCTACTATATTATTTTTTAAGCATTAAGGTTTACCAAAATAATAGAGTTGTCTTTATTTGTCAAAAGAAGTTTGTTGAAAGAATTCTTAAAATGTTTAGCTGCAAACCTGTTGATGTACATTTGTTGGTGAATGAAAAATTGATAAAAAATGATGGAGGAAAGAAGATGGATGGATGATACTTTTTATTAAAGTTTGGTTGGGCATGTATTATATTTGATAGCTATAATGCAAGATTTAATATTTGCAACAAGTTTACTTTTTAGGTTCAAGAATTCTCTAAATTACTTTTAAAGAAGAAAAGGTAAACCTACTTTGTATGTGAAGAAACAATAAGATAATGATGTTCTTATTGTTACGATTTAATAATTACAGGTAATAATAAAAGATGGATTGAATATTTAAAAAAAAATATTATGATGAGATATAAGATGAATGATATGGGGTTGCTTTGGGTAGTGAGATTTATTAAAATGATGGAGGTGTCTTTATTTCTTAAAAGAAGTTTGTTAAAAAAGTTCTAAAAAATATCAGAATATTTGGCTGCAAACCTATTGATGTATCTTTATAGTAAATGAAAAGTTAATAAAAGATGACGGGGGAAATAAGATGGATGTTATATTTTATAGAAGTTTGGTTGACAATCTATTGTATTTAATAGTTATAAGGTCATATACAATGTTTGCAACAAGTTTGCTTTATAAGTTCATGAATTCTCCTAATCATTTTCATTTTGAAGTTGCTAAAAAGATATTTAGATACATTTAAGATATTATGGAGTATGTGATTAGATTTGATAGAGTTTCTCAGTTGAAGTTGATTGGATTTTATGACAGTGATTAAAATGGATGTATTGATGATATGAAAAGTACTTTAGACTATATTTTTTCTCTTGATTTAGGTGTGTTTTCTTGGTGTTCAAAGAAAGAACAATCAATAACATAATCATTTATTGACGTTGAATATGTTGTAACTGATTTATCATTTATTGATGCTAAATATGTTGTAACTGGTTTAGCTACTGAATGTAGGTGAAAAGCAAGAAAAGCCAACAACATTATTTTGTGATAATAAATCAGTTATATTAATATTAATGACAAAAAAATCTAATTTTTAGCCAAACATATTACACTTAAATATTATTTTTTTTTTAAGGAATTAAAGAAAGAGAGGTTGATATGGAATTTTACAAATTAAATAATTAAGTGGCTGATATCTTTATAAAAATATTGTCAAATAATAAATTTTAAAAACTAAAAAATACACTAAGAGTTCAAGTTTAACATATTAAAAAGGATAGTATTAAGGTTGATATGTTATGATAAGTATAAGGTTACTGTGACGGCTATTTAACTTTAAATTTAGTTAGTTAACTTGTTTTAGAAATAAAGTAAATATAGTTAGAATAAAAGGTGATTAAGATAATAGTGTAAGGCTAAGATGTGTTGGTTTTTTGCATGTATATGGCTGAAAGATGCATGAATGAGTGAATATAGAAAAAGAAAAGAAGTTTAACTGTTTTATGTCTTTGTTCATGCTATTCTGCGGAAAATTAAAACCTGTTTTCTTCCTTAAAGATTGCAATTTTTTATGTTGTTTTGACCACACAAAAACTAATAATTTAGCCACCAAAATGGTAGTTTTTCATACACATTTCTGTAGATTTCTCTCAAGGAACATTATTGGTTTGGTGAATCAATTAAGATTTCATCTGCCAATTCTTTGGCCAACGTTTCAGCACGATCATCTTGTCCGCCAGCGAAACTGTAGACTCGAAATGCTAACTGAAAAACTCTCCAGAGCATTTTAACGCTTTCTTTAGTTTTCTGATCAGGTTTAGCCATAGTTTCTTGATTTTCAACTGCTGTTTTTGATTCTCTCCTCTCCTGCAAGAGAGGCCAACATTGATGACATTAGAAAACTCTCCAATACGTTAGTTGCTTTGGCCATGACATAATCGCATTACAGGACATACCTTGAGTGCTAGCTCCATGCAGTTGGAAGAAAGATTCACCATTGATTCTCTAATCTTGGTGACTATGTGGAATTCAAAATCAATGTTATGTCTCTTAAATTTTTTGGATTCTTCGTCCTTGCTTCGTTCAAATGCATCCAGCTCTAATTTGATCTTGAGCAGAGAGAAAAGGTAAGCAGTAGTTATGAAGAGACGTTGCATCATTTAAATTTGGACATAGTTTACCTTACTCAAATATTTCTCAATCTTGTCCAAAAGCTGTCCCAAGGGAGTTACTACCTCCCAGTTCTTCAAGGTAGTGACTATCGTGTCGAATTTTGAGTACAGTGCAGCTGCTGTTCGTAATGTTTCCAACTTCTTTGAGGGAAAACCTTCAAACTTGGCAAGCACCTGCACAGTTATGGTGTTCATGACTAAGAAGTGAAATTCTGAATGTTAACAACTGGAATTGCTGGTGGAGTGGATTACAGAAGCTATGCTCTATTGACCTGTGATTCATCAGTTAGGAATTGAAGAGTGGATTCTACATTGCTTTGAAACTTGAGCAGCTTTATCATGTCCTTTGTCTGAAAAGAATTGATGTCTGCCTTCAACTCTATGATGGATTTTGAATATTTCTTAATATCTTCTTCAACTTGCTGGAAGTACGTTGATCTAGACTACCAAAAATATATAAAAAAAAAAAATTATCCTTAGCTAACATTTTCGAGTTTTATTACACTGAAATTTATCGAGCTATACTCTGTTAAGCGCTAAATATCATTAGAAGCAAACCTTTTTGTCATTTCTGCTAGTGAAGCAGCCAATCCTTCCTTGCCACCCTTAGAACCTCCAAGATGCACCTTTCTTACATTAGTTGTCTTAACAGTTAGACTAGATCCTTCCATCTTGCTCCTGAGATCACGAAACAGGTTCGGCATCTGGGTGGATCTCTTTAGTTTGGTAGTGGGTCTTGTCTGAAACAGGGACTTACCAGCACCAAATTGGGGCGGTGGAGGAGGTTGAGGCCCCTTTTTGAGCAGCATGGTGTTTGGTGCTGATCCTTTCGAAGGCGTCATTGGTGGTGGAGGTGGGGCAGGGACATTGTCGAGCGGCATGCCATTTGGTGTTGATCCTTTTGAAGGCATTACTGGTGGAGGAGGTGGAGGAGGAGGACCCTTTCTGAGTGGCATTGCATTTGGTATTGACCCTTTCGAAGGCACTAAAGGCGGTGGAGGAGGTGGAGGGCCCTTTTTTAGTGGCAAGGAATTTGGTGCTGATCCTTTCGAAGGCATAGCTGGTAATGGAGATGGGGCAGGAACATTTTTGGGCGGCATGCCATTTGGTGCCGATCCTTTCAAAGACATTGCTGGTGGTGGTGGAGGTGGAGGAGGAGGACCCTTGTTTAGTGTCACTGCATCTGGTACTGATCCTTTTGAAGGCATTACTGGTGGTGGTGTCGATTGCGCCATTTCTTTGGAGATATTGGCTGGCGGTGGAGGAGCCCTTGGAATTCCTGTTCGACCAGGTTTATCATCTAGTGTCTTGATAGAATTCTCATCCATAATAGAAGCTACACCCTTTGTGTTTTTGCTTGTGGGAACTTTGCTATTTGGCTTCTGTGCCTCTATACTTTCGTTCTTTTGCATCAAGTGGCTATATTTTTTAGTACCCTGGTCTCTAAGAGACTGGGGACGTGATGGAGGCTCCGAAATATTTGCAGACTCTCTAGTTTTTGCACAAGCATCAGTTGCTGCAGCAGGAGAAACAAGCTTGCTGGGATAAGAAGAGGACTGTTTTAACGTGCTAGCCAATGAGCCATAATCGTTTTCCAGCTCTTCATCTTCCGGGATGTCAAATAGTTCTCTTGCTACCTTAATCATGTAATCAAACGTTGCGAACGCTACATCAACTTCAATAACATAAGATTATAAATTTAACTACCAATATGAGGAAAATAGGAATAAAAATGGCCTCACAAGACCTTAGGGAAAGAAACTGCATACCAAGTTGTGCCCCATCGGCATAAGATTATAAATTTAACTACCAATATCAGGAAAATAGGAATAAAAATGGCCTAACAAGACCTTAGGGAAAGAAACGGCATACCAAGTTGTGCCCCATCAGTGTTCTTGATTTTACCAGTCTTATCATATCTGAATCTAACCATCCATGAATCTCTAATATATGTCAACGCCTTGCAGAAATGTGCCACTCTCTATAAAACATAGTACCATCAATAGCTCATAAAACAGTTGCATCTGCGAATCAACCAAAAATTTAAAGCATGGCATTTGTCTGCTTGCTTTGAGGCAAACCTTGTCTACAGGTGTCCCTTTGATTACAGAAATAGGTATGTTCGGCAAGGCTTCTGAGTACAGCTTGTGAAGATCCTCCATTCTAACCACCAACTGCAAGAAAATATAGCCAGGGTCAAAACCTCCAGGCCATTAGTTCACAAGAAACAAAAGAATCCTGCCACAGCATATTGCAATAAAACGAGTCAAAGTGTACTTAATTACAGGGACATCTGAAATCTCCTTGATCCGAACGGATATTGCAGAAACAGACTGCTGTTTTTCTCACATCTCACAATGGCCAAACTGATCACCGGGTGATCAGCCACCGGTTTAGGGTACTTCTTCTAGCTACTCCCTGTTAGCTCTGACAAATAAGCATAAATCTGTCTAAAACACACGAGTCTCCCTTGATTAATAAACCTTCAAAAATTTTCTTTCTTACCAAGAAACTCAACGTCTACAGTGACTAAGAGAAGTAGGAACCAGCTATGAATCAAACTGTGTCAACCTTCCTTGTGTTATACGTGCCTATTGCTGGCTAACTGCGCATGAACAACATGGGATGCAGACTAAAAACAACATGGTAAAAGCTAAGGAACAGAAGTTCAAGGAGGACATGAAGTATATCTTGTCTTTTTTGATGTTCATGTCAGTTTGCGAAGAAGGCAAGGCGTATCAGTTAAGAAAAGCAATACTAGTCAAGACAATTTGGCAGACAAAATAGGCTGAGAACACAGATCATATCAACACGTCATGGGAAGAAAATTAATTAACTTTCCCGAGTCAAGGACGCGTTCTAGTTTTCCTGCATCCCTGTAATTTTTGGGAAGACATTTCCTTAAAAATATTGTAGAAAGAATTCATAAAATGATTATATAAATAATTAATTTTTAGAGAATGAAAGCGCCAGCGAGTTCTGTGAAAGGTATAATTAATGAATTTTGTAGAGACGATGGACCAGGTCTATTATTTCTAGACTATAGACATAAAGCTAATCCCATGCAGCTATTAAACTTTGAGGCACCTATGACTATTTAACTTCATGAATATTTAGGTATTTTTTTAAAAAAAATTGAAAATTTTTAATTTTTATTGCTCCAAATTTGATATATTTTTAATATTTTTAAATTATTTTGATGTGTTGATGTTAAAAATATTTTTTAAAAAAATATTTTTTTAATGTATTTTAAAATGAAAAACATTTTAAAAAATAGTTACTACTACATTCCCAAACACCCTCAAATTCAGCTCAGGTGATTGATCAAAAAATTAGGTTTTATGTTATACAGGTTGACTTAACCTAGGTCCGCTAGTAAAAATTTAAAAAAAATATCTGAAGATTTAATATTTCAAATGAAAAAAATAAAAAAACAATATATATGAATATGAGCTATATATGTTGTAAATAATGAAATTTAGAAAATTATTTTATTAAAAAGATACTATCTTATTTTTTTAAGTTGAAATATTTAAACAAAAAAAATTATCTCATATTGAAAAATTATAATTTTTTTTCTTGTAAATATAGAGTATATATATTAAAAGGTTTCAAATTTCATATTTAAAAATTAAAATATTCTTCTAGTATTTATATAATGAACTTTAAAATAGATTAATAACCAACTAAAAAATATATATATATATATAAAAGATCTTTGACTATGATAAAAAAATATATATTTTAAAAAAATCTTTACTATATTTTACAAGTCACCTGAGTTTCAAGTTGATCTAACGAATCAAATGATTTCCTTCAAATCAATTATTGACTTATGTTTTAAATGAAACAAACTAGGTTAAAATTCTAGATCCGGGGTTCAGTTGTTAGGCTAAACAAAGCTAGTATGATAACTATGCTTAATTTTGAGACACATACCTCTTATCAAAAAAAATTTATAGGAATTCGGAGAAATAATTTGATAATTGGTAATATGTGAAAATTGATATGATAATATCTTTATTGTATAAAAGAAAATCTAAATAGTACTTTTAAAACATTATTTATCATAATAATTAGAAATTGACTAAATAGTATTCATTTTTTTATGGTTTAATTTGAATAACAATAACATTTTTTTTTCATAGATCAACCTTTCTGAGTAATCTAACAAGTCATGTCAAGAATGGTTCATCTAACAATATAGTTGTTAGACTTGATTTAAATAAATAAATAAATAAAATCTTAGTTTTTGAATTATCTAGTTAATATATAAGTTATTAAGTCAATTTCAACTTATTATTTTTATCCCAAACAACATTATTTTAATTTAAAATTTTCTTGGTTATAGCCTCTTAGACAAAGTACAAATCACGACAAAGATGTTTTCATAATATTTTTTTTAAAAAAATAATTAGTATTTAAAAGTATATTTTTATTAAGATTTTATATCATTATATTACACTTAAAGTATCATTAAATTTTTTATCTTAAGCATGTTATAATAACAAGTCTGATAATATAAAATAGCTTTAATTCATTTTAAATGCAAACATATTTTACAGTTCAAAAGAATGATTGATGTAATTAATTATTGAAAGTGAAAGGACAGAGAAATGACTCAGCTTAGAAAAAAGATGTTGGTTCAATTCAAACTAGAACATCATTCAGTCATTGAGTCATATCTGAAACTATAGATTTTGAATGAATTTCAGTATGGTTTATATGGCTAAAAAGCTAAGATATAAGCCGAAAATATTCATTCAGAGTTCAAGACTCAATTCTGCCATTTTGGAGTCCAAATTTTAGCATAAAAATAAAAGTCTGAATCTGTCTTGCAACCCAAACACTATTTAGTGTTTAGTCCATATTTCGAGTTCTAGAAGTATAAATGAGCTCATTCTTCTTTTGATAGAAAGTTGAGACAGATTCATACAACTTTCATGAGATCATATTGTTAAATTCTGATCATAAAAATGTCATTTGATTCAAAAAAACAGATCCATACCTAAACCACCAAGTCCACTAAGTCATTTTTTGACCACTAATTCAATAGTTAATTACTAAATGAATAGTTTTTTTTAACATATAAAAAAGACATTTGTCATACATTTAAGCAACTTGATTTTCATATCAAGATCACTTTCTTACTTTCTCTCTTTGTAATGTTCAAGTTTTCTTTCATGTTATATTAATCTTTTATCTATACTTTTCATTTTCTTTACTACTCTTAGTTAACTTATATCATAATTATGTTCTTATTTTGTTTATTTATGTTTCTTTTCTTTATAATATTTAGCTCAGTTTAATTTGTCAAGATAAAAAGATTTCACTAATGCTGTTAGAATATGTATAATATAAATTCAACATAGACTTCAATGTTTATATCCAAGAAAATTTGTTATTAATATGTCTTATTTTTTTATCTTATTAATTCTTAATACCTTGCTTGTTAAATGATTAATCTAGATTTATGTTATATAACATTTAGTATAATAAATGATTGATCATTCATAATCTTCAGTCGACATCGTTATTATGAGAGGAACTTCATTTATTGTTAACATAAGTTAGCATCATGAATTCCTGAAAATATTTAAAAGTATGGTGTTACTAAAATAAGATAATTAATATGAT
>NW_011499993.1:180338-189258 GCF_000495115.2 Populus euphratica
AACCTCTTTTGTGTGTGGTTTCCAATTGAGTAATAAAAAAAGTTTATACTATACTTATTTCTAATATCATTAGTGATCCTCTAACATTGACAACCATTTTTTATCATTATTTAATCATCATATTAATCTCGCATCTCAAATATTTCTTTAACTCTTTATTAAATTATATATATTATTTCTAATTTATATAATCGACCTCCATATGGATTGACCCCGGTCGTACTAGGTTATTTGTTATTTCAATACTCCAACACTTGGAATAAGATATCAACTTTTTGATCGTGTAAAAAATAATAAAGTTTTTTTTGTTATTTTAATACTTTCTATATTTTTAAAATATTTTTAATCTAATTTGTTCAATGAGATAACATAAAAGTTGCTTTATTATACTAAAAATCTTAATGGAATTTTATTGTACATATGAAATAGCGAAGTTCTTTTTTTCCATTCAATTCACCCTCTATTATTTTTTTCATTTTCTCTCCTTTTATTTCTTTCAATTTTGTTCCTTTTTTTTTCATAATTTCATCCTCAAATATTCTTTTAACAATAATTTAAGTTACTTTTAACAATAATTAAATATTCTTTTAACAATAATTTAAGTTACTTTTAACAATAATTTAAGTTACTTTTAGATCAACCAAGTTGATTAAATTATGTCAGCATAATTCTCACACATTTTAATTTTAAATCCGGGTTGGACAAGTAGTGTAGTCAAGAGGTTTTTTTTCTCAATTTATCCTTAGAATTTTTTTACCAGTTGGCTAAGTTGTCTTGCATCAGTCAAGTCAATTTGATCACAATTAATCATCTCTTACGAGATTTAATTTTAAACTCATTCTAGAAAATGAGTTGAATTAAAAGGTTTTATGGTTGACCCATTAAATCGTGTTTAATAACAATATTACCAAATGATTATCCATAACCTGTATATTTTTTGTCACATTTAAAAAAATATTTGATCTAACCCCAGCACAACGCAAGCATGTAAACTAGTAAAAACACTAGTTATTTGACTTATGCTCTGCTGCAGGTCAAATATTTCTTTCTCAAATAAAAAAATTGTATATATAGGCTTTCTCGACTTGTTTTTATACATGAAAGATTATTGGTGTAGATTGAAAAACTGGCATATATGAAATCAAATAAATTAAGAATTATATGTGTTAATAAATAGAAAAAAAGTCATTAACGATAAGTAAAAATAAAACTGAAAATATCAAGAGACAGATATAGATCAAAATATTTAATATCAAAAAATAGAATATTTATTCAATTGTTCTTATTGAATTTTTTTATTAAGAATAATTTTTTATTCAATCAAATGATAATAGAAATATACACACACATTAAATTAATTTAATAAAAGAAAAGAAAAAAGTATTACATAAGGCTTCACATATTAGAAATATTATTTGAAAAAAAAAATTTCAAAAATGAAGTTTATTTGTACAAAAGAATAAAAGTATAGATTAATTATAATAATCCTTTAAAAATCTAAATACACATAACACCATTGAAAAAGTCTTTATCCAATAAAGGTTAAATAAGAAAAAAAATCATAGAGAAGGGATAATAATTGAAACATAAATTTAAAAATTATTTTATAAAAAAGGATATTAAAAAGATATGAATTAAAAAAATAATATCAAAAAAGAAAAGAAAAGAAGAAACCTAGGTGTTATGGCTTAACTCGTTAGACCTGTTCTTCGTGTCATGGATTCAACTAGACTAAAGAATAAAAAATATATAGATGGATCATAATAATTTTTTAGAAATCTAAATACATATAACACTATCAAAAAAGTATTTATTCAAAAAAGGTTAAATAAAAAAAAATCACAGAGGAGGGATAATAATTGAAACATAGATTTAAAAATTATTTTATAAAAAAATATTGAGAAAATATATGAATTAAAGAAATAATATTAGAAAAAAAAAAAAGAAGAAGAAGCATGTGTATTATGGCTTAACTCATCAAACCTATTATTCAGGTCATGGACTTAACTGAATTTAATAATTTTTTTTAAAATTTATATTTAACCTAGACACATAAAAAAACAAATAAGAAAAAAAAATAACTCAAACTTACAGGCCTAAGGCTTGGTAAGCCTAGTCCATGGTAATGGAAAACCTAATACTATATGTGGGCCTTCATGCTCTCCTGGGACTTGGGCGACCTAAGATTATTTGTTACAAAATCTCTGGCACACCACCCTTGTTTTTTTCTATTATTATTTTTATTTTTCATCTTTCAATTTCATCATTGCTTAGGAAATTAAAAGTAATTGGTCTTTAATTTGAATTAAATAGCTCAAAAAAAAAACTTTGAGGAATAACATGAATTATTAGAAAATGAATAATAAGTTCATACTTCACAGTGTATGAACAGTTCCATCTACTATAAAAAAACCCATATATCTTTTAATGTTTTCTACTAGCTATTTAACCTACATTTCATCGTAAATCAAATATTTTTCTTTTTGAAAATAATTGTATATGCAAGCTTTTCTAATGTGTTTTTATAGTTAAAAAAAATTATAAGTGCAAATAAATTTTTTTTATGTATACATGTAATCAAATAAATAGAAAACTATATGTATATAAAAAATAAAATTATAAAAATCAAGAGACAAGAGTATATCAAGATATTTAATCTCACAAAATGAGATATTTACCCAATTTTATTTGCTAAATTTATTTATTAAAATAATTTTTTAATTCAATCAAATGATAATATAAATAAACACATATATTAAATTGATTGAATGTAATAAAAAAAACATTTATATAAAGCTGATCATATTAGAAATATTATCTAAAAAATAAATAATTTTTATTTTAAAAAATACAATCCATCTATATAAAAGACTAAAAAAATTATAAATGAATTAGAAAAATCTCTTAAAAAATAAACACACATAAAATAATATAAAAAGAAAACTATATAAAAAAAGATTAAATAAGCAACAACAAAAAAATCACAAGTGAGTGATATTAATTGAAATATAAATTTAATTTTTTTTTTTATATATATATATATAAATGATTTATCATTTGTCATTTAAAAAAATATATAGGTGACTTGTACTCTATAAGCCCATAATCCCATTATCATAGTGGTGATAGGAAAACAAGCATGTTTTTACATCAAAAATTTAATTTTAGCTTTTTCAACCCAATAAAAACTCACCAACATTATTAGAATATCTATAAACCAATTAATCAACATAAAAATAGTTTCAAGAACTTAAAATCAAATCAAATAATATTTATCTTTCTTGATTTAAATTTGTTTTTCAAACAATAATAAGATTGCGAAATACAATCATCAAATTTATCTCATTACATGGAACTAATAACCCCTTTAATAATGATTTTTTTATTATAGGAATCTAGTAAGTAATTTCTCTTTCTTTTCTCTAAATAGAAACTAGAAAGAATACAAAATTTTTTTTGTATTTAAAATGATTTAAATTATGTTATTTTTAAATATTAAAAATTAAAGTGTACTTTTCTTGAAATTCCTAGCACGAAATCCATGTCTGTGTTTTTTATTTTATTCTTTTTTTGTCTAATTCTATAAGAAATTAAAAGTAATTCTCCTTTAATTAAAATCAAAACATCCTAAATAAAATTTAAAAAACCAAAATAAATTATTAAAAAATAAATAGTAAGTACATGTTATTTTGTGAGCGCGTGAACAATATTTGTTTACTGTAAAACAACTCATACATGTTAGTGTTTTCGACAACAACAATAATATTATTAATAATAATAATAATACACATAAAACAAATAAATATAGTCTGAAAGTACAGGTAATATAAGGATTTAAATTTAAAATAAAATCTAACCAAACACGACGTCGTAGCACATACAGTCTTAGTCTCCGCTATACAACAGCGGTTGCCAAACTATTAGCGGTAAAAGAGAGGAGCTCTGTCTCTGCTCAATCAATGAATTCACTTCTCTTATAATTAAAAAAAAAAACCACAAAAAATCAAAGTATCTGATCTCCATTTCTCCTTTAAATCCAATCAAATGAGAAGGTAAATACACATAAAATACATTACTCGATTGATCTTCTTCGATTTCTAAAAACTATTGTTTGATTTGATTTTCTGAATTTGGAAGAAGATTAGGACACCACAGGCAACACGGAAAGCAAGGAGGAGTAGGAGGAAGAGGGTTATTATTGAAACTATTGATAGCAGTTTCTGTTGTTCTCTTGATCTGCACTCTTTCTTTACTCTTTTCCGCTACTACTACTGCAACTAACGGATCCAACGCTCCATCTGAGGTTCGCTACACTTAGTTCCCATTTCTCAAATATTTTTATTTTATTTTATTGCTAAGAAAATTGGTTTATATTAGTTTTATGCAATTTAGGAATTTTTATTTTTATTTTTCATTGCGATTTGATTGTTGAATTGATAGAATGCTGCTTTTTTTCTTTTTTCTTTGCGTCCATTGAGAAATTTTATTTGACGAATATATTTTCAGTATTGATTTAGGCAAAATGTTAGTGTTTGAAACTGTAAATATTAGGTGAATATAGCATATTGATTATTTTCTTTTCTTTTCTTTTATTTTTTGAGATTCTCGTTTTGTTGCTTCGATTTAGTTCTTTTAAATTATTTTTTATGGTATCTGAGTTTTATTTTTGGGATACGTTACTAAGATAAATGTAGAAAAACTATGGGAAAGTGCGAATTCGGGTGGTTGGAGGCCATCATCTTCTCCACGAACTGATTGGCCATGTACGTGCTCTTCATTTTTGTTTTTAATAATCTTCTGATAGTAATGTAAGTTTGGGCTGACGATATGTTTTTCTTGTTATATTGCGGCAGCTCCTCCAAAAGAGACCAAGGGGTATCTTCGTGTTCGCTGTAATGGTGGTTTGAATCAGCAAAGAACCGCGGTTTGTAATCTGTTCTTGCCCAAGTCTCTTAACCTGTAGCGCTATATATTTTTGTGCGTATCTTCCAGGCTGTTTTTTTTTTAAATGTATGTTTCGGGCAAGCTTGACAAAATCCACTTCTATGGTTTTTCAGTGTGTCAGGAAGTGGTGGAAGGAAAAAAAAATTATCCTTACAAAAAAGGAGTGTTTTTGTTTTTTATCAGAATGACAGGTTTTGAAAAATTGACATGTTAAAAGCAACCAAGTTAGGATTATGATGTGATGCCTCTTTTAAGGGATTTATTTGAAAAAAACTAATATATACTTCCTTCGCTGTTGTAGATTTGTAATGCTGTTCTTGCTGCAAGAATCATGAACGCTACACTTGTTTTGCCTGAGTTGGACGCAAACTCCTTCTGGCATGATGACAGGTATCTGTTTTAAGGGCATTCTTTCTTGAATTTATTTGTAATATATACCCATTTGTTCCTTATATCTAGTAATTTTGAAACTTTTTAAGTTGAATCTATTAATGCGATCATTAAAGGAAGAATCTTGAAGGGACCTGACCTGGTAGATAGCAGTAATTCAGAAAGCAACTATGCCAAACAGTTACTGTAATTTTTCCACACATCACTTAATTTTGATAGCTTTTTTTCCCCTTAATTCGGCATCTCCTTTGTAATTTGTATACTCCTCTGTACTAGGGTTGTCATTTCTTTGTAGTATGTTTGTTACTTATCAAGGGAAGACAGGCTGGCAGAGAGAGAGAGAGGGAGAGGGAGATCAATCATTCTTATACCTTGATAGGATTTAAAAAGCAATTTTTCTGTTGATTCATTTTATCATCTGTTTGAGACATATTATTTTGTTGATTGTATAATTTTTGTAATTCTAATGGATCTGACAAAATATCTTTACCATGTACAGTGGATTCCATGGCATCTATGATGCTGAACATTTTATCCAGTCACTGAGATTTGATGTACGAATTGTGGAAAGAATACCAGAAATTCATAAAAATGGGAAAACTAAAAAGATAAAGGCTTTTCAGGTAATTGCATTAGAATGTCATTCCGTTTCATCTGTGAAGTTATGTGCCTAGGAATTTTTTAAGTTATTGGAAGGTCCTCAAAATATCAAAAAAAATTGTCCATAAATTTTCTCCCTTGCCTCAGCTGCGGCCCCCAAGAGATGCTCCTATTAGTTGGTATACAACTGAAGCTCTGGAGAAAATGAAGGAACATGGAGCCATCTATCTAACTCCATTTTCACATCGTTTAGCTGAAGAAATTGACAACCCCGAGTACCAGCGGTTGAGGTGCAGAGTCAACTATCATGCTCTAAGATTTAAACCACACATTATGAAGTTAAGCGAGTCAATAGTTGATAAACTACGTTCGCAAGGTCGCTTCATGGCAATAC
Organism: Populus euphratica; assembly: GCF_000495115.2. Lineage (NCBI taxonomy): Eukaryota > Viridiplantae > Streptophyta > Magnoliopsida > Malpighiales > Salicaceae > Populus > Populus euphratica. The sequence goes on from NW_011499993.1 coordinate 186,667, forward strand.
ACCTTCGTTTTGAGATGGACATGCTGGCATTTGCCGGGTAAATGCTCAGCTATTTATTTTACTGTATTTTTTTACTTAAATCAGTGCAAACATGTATTTTTAGAGGGGTTTGACCTATATGCATTGGCTTGTCCTGTAATTTATAGAGCATTTTCTCTTATTATAAGGGAGATTTATTGGGGCATTATTATTATTTTCTCCTACTAACACAAGTACATCTAGACACACTTGTGTTGTACTTTAGTGAATTGAGGAGCACACAGTGACAATGAATTTTTGCTGCATATCAGATAACTGAACTTAGATGCACAGACCAAAAAATTGTGTGCAGCTACCTGACCATTTTCTTGGAATTTTGTAACTGCTAATATAAAGGGACCTTCTGTAGTTTTCCTTTCAATTTGTGATTATTTTCCATAGAAGTGTTCTTTCTGGTGTTCTTGCACTGAGAGATTTGCTTAGGCCCATAGATTTATGTGGAGATTCTAATCTCTCCTTATGAACTATTCTTACAACCCCATCATGGTCTTGATCAACCACATCATCTACATTTTACCCCTATGTTATTCATTGAGTTTCATACCGTTGGTGAACCCTTCTACTAATTTAGATTCAGTGCAGTACTCCTACTATCTACATCAAATCTTTACATTCATATATCTTAAAGATCTATCTTAAAGATCTTTCTTTACACATATTCAGCTGCTTAATATGGTATTGATTTGCAAAATTAATTGGAAGACATTCCAGATATAAAAAACATAATGAAGCCATTCTGAATTCTGATTGCTGTGGAAATGAATGAATTGCAGGTGCTTTGATATATTTAGCTCTACAGAGCAAAAAATATTGAAGAAGTATCGGATGGAAAATTTTGCCAAGAAAACACTAATTTATAAAGAAAGAAGGGCGATTGGAAAATGTCCACTTACTCCAGAAGAGGTGATTTTTTGTTCGAATCTGCATGCATTTGTCTGTTTGTTTGCTATCAACTCTGCCAGCTACCACATATGAATAATTAATAATATTATAATGCCTCTGACTGTGTGCAGGTTGGTCTTCTTCTACGTGCAATGGGGTTCAACAATTCCACCAGGATGTACCTAGCAGCTGGTGAACTGTTTGGTGGAGAGCACTTTATGAAACCATTTAGGGCCCTTTTCCCTCACCTTGAAAATCACAGTTCTGTGGATTCTAGTGAGGAGCTAGCCGCAAATGCTCGGGGATTGATAGGCTCTGCTGTGGATTACATGGTTTGTCTTCTTGCCGACATATTTATGCCAACTTATGATGGGCCAAGCAACTTTGCCAACAATCTCTTGGGTCACCGCCTGTATTATGGCTTTCGAACAAATATAAGACCTGACAGAAAAGGTCTTGCCCCAGTTTTTACTGCTCGAGAAGAGGGACAGACAGCTAGTTTTGAAGAAGCAGTTAGACGTGTCATGCTCAAAACAAACTTTGGTGGCCCTCACGAACGGATCTCACCTGAATCATTTTATACGAATGCTTGGCCTGAATGTTTCTGTCAAGTAGAAACACAGAATCCTGATGATAAATGCCCATCAGAGAATGTCATGCAAATGTTGCATAGCCAGTTAGAGAGTGAAAACATGGACTCAGAAATATACAACCAATCAGATTCAGTAGTTTCTTTGGCAGAAAGATAAGAATCGTCTGGTAGATTTTTAGTTGTTACTCTTTTCCCAGTACGGAACATGTGCAACAAGTTGGAACTAGGGTTTCTCTCAACTATATTGGGTCTTTCAGGTAATTTTATATCTCGATTAATATCTTCCGTTGCATTGAACTGCAAAAAAAAAAAAATAACTGTTGAGCTTAATCTCATAATCTGTTATCTGCTTAGGCAACTTCTTGGATGATGGATAAATTATGCTGATTAGTTTTAGTTTGATTTTTTTCTTTCTTATATATAAACCATACATCCTACATTTCATGATCTTAGATGATAGCTTATACTTGGTTCCACTCCGCTGAAAGATCATCTTACAAATCCATGTAAAATCCATTGGATGCTGCAGGTTCATGCTTCTTGGGTTTGGGTTACATTGATTCATTACAGAGGAAGAAGGCACATTATCAACCAATATCTTCGTCAATCACATGGGTCCAATAGATTTCTGCAGCTTGTATTTTTGTGACTTGCTCTTGCTAATACACTGGAAGGTATCTGATTTATTGTATACGACATTTTTCTTGCTGAGAGTAATTAGAATCTATATCTAACCATGCTTCCAAAAGACATTGTTTTGTGGAGGCTTTAGCATAAACGGAACAAATTTACCTTTAGATTCACATTTATTATGTCAAAATCGATCTAGTAATTATGCAGTTTGAAATGTCATGCTCCTCGCCTTACTGGATTAGTGAACTGGCACCAACTTAAATGGAACCTCAGTCTCATCATGGTGATAATCTGGCATGAAGGGCATAACAATACATTTGAGTTTGCCTACCCGAAAATTGTAGGCGTTGATGCTATCTTCCACCCTTTCCCAAAAAGCTCCTGCTGCTCGTGGAGGGTTAACTTGATTGAGTAAACAACCCCACCCCCACCCCCCCACCCCCCCA
>NW_011499993.1:189330-232289 GCF_000495115.2 Populus euphratica
TTTGCCTAGAGTAGATTTTAGTCTCTGTGTAGCATTTCTGAGGTTCATCAGTTGTTCATGCCATTGCCTTGCTTGCATAAAGTGTGTCAAACACTTGATTGCATGGATGCTGTGCAGTAAAGCGGACAGCAGAATTATCTGGAGAAACATTGCATCCACCGTGTGCTTTTGTGCTTACAAAAGAGGTTTGAGTGAAGATCGGCAGGTCCTAAACATGCAAGCTCGTGTAAACGAAGAGGCAATAAATTCTCAATTATAAGCGAAACCTAGTGAGTTCAAGCCGGTAACATCTTAAAATTTTGACGAAAAATAACAGTAGAGATGATGCCCGTTGAGCTTGTGCTCACTTCTCGTGTCAAGAGGGCTTTAGCCACTCATCTGTCATCCAATTTCCTGCTGCGCGTTACAGCACTCAAGTAATTTTAGACTCTTGACCTTGGCCTATAATTAAGCCGACTTCTTCAGTCTCCTTAAAAAAGGATTAATCTACATCATTAGGTATAATCCACCCACTCTTTATAACACGTTTCGTGTCACTATTGAGCTACTCCATTGATGAACTGGTAAGCTAAATCTACCTACCAATCTTTCATCATACAAAAGAAACATTGGAGACATGCAAGGGTGCGCGGTTCCAAGTTAGACCCAGTGCAGTTTCCGTAACTATGTCAGTAAAAACAATAGACAGCGAGGCAAAGCCGAAAACCCAACAACACCTATGATCCTGCCATTGACATTTCTGTATTTATGCCAAATCTAAAGAATACTAGACCTACAAATTGTCAAAAACAGAAAATAGTTCTCTACCACCATCTTAATAAATCTAGAATACAAAATGAACAAAGAAAAAATCCCTGCTTCACAATGACAATCAATGCAAGTGACACAGGAGCATCTCACCTTCAAGTTCAACCAACATTTACATAAAGTCATTTACAAACACAGAATTCTCAGACACAAAAACGAGGAACAGCAACAAAATAACAGAAATGTGAATAAAGAGAATTAGCGTGATGGTTGACCACGCAATTTGTTTGCCACATAGAGCAAATGACTAATGTTTGTTGGGGGATAGTTCTGGAGTAGCTTGAGAATAGAAGTGAAATCCCCTGCTAGCAGACGCCTCCGAATGAGAATCAGCATTGCACAACATACCCTAAGCAACGTCTCCTGCAAAAAAAAATATTTCAAAATGAAGGGGTTAATTTGTTGGCTTTGACAATGTTCATCATCCTAAATTTTGATCAAAACTAACAGGCTGACAATGCTCATCATTCTAAGATTTTGAGCAAAAGTAACAGGGAAATGATCCGTTGTGTTCCACTATATAACCTATGCAATATCACCACTACTAATTAACCCTCTCTGTCAGAGTTCACCATCTAAACTGACCAAAACACACAGTAGTGCTAGTAAAGGCTCTGCTACCAATGATGAATTTCCACATCTCTCACCCATGTCATATAAGACCCTCTTCAACATATATAGTGTACAATCACTTTAGTCCAGTATTGAACAGGCTTGTAGCCAACAGGTGGAACCATAACGGAGCCATTTTTCAAAAAGTATGCCATCCTACACATTTACACAATCCATTTCAAGATTTTCTACCAGAACAATTTCAGCTCATTGTGAGTGGATCTAAGAGTCCCATTACTTTTCAGCCATAGAGATACAAATGTTCATCAAAGTACTAATCTAGATTATGATATAAAGAGGAACCCTAGCGATAATAGAGGTCTAAAGAGTTTAGACACTATTATTAGGTCCTTGGGAGGGTGGCATCCTTGCTCTACTTATCAAAAACACCTTCAGGGAAAAGAATAAAGAGGAAATGAATTTTACCTGAGGACCCTCGGGGTCACTTAAAAGTGTGTCCCAAATGTGAAGACTATCTGCGAAATTGAACTCCTGAGTCAAGAGCAGAGTAATCCACCGAAATGCATAAAACTGGGGGTTTACCTGTTGTTTTTAGACAAAAAGAAGCAAGCATTTCAGAAGAATTATTTGACCAAACAATAAAGCATACGCCATAACTAATCGATTGTTCAAATAAAATGTTGCTTAAGGCTTAAAAATTTATGAAAGCTGATGCGAGTTATGAGCACAAACCCAACTTATACCATTTCAAAAAAAAAAAAAAAACTATCTGAAATTCATGTCACTTATTTTCATCTTGTACATCAAAGAAACTATTCTTTCATAATTATATTAGAATACAAAATCATCCATATGCGACAAACAATGTCTTGGCAACTGAATATATATACATTATGATAGTGTCTTACTGTGGTTGTGATCTCAAGATGACGCCAAAGCTCTTCATCATGCTCCTTCAGAAGCTGTGACAATCTTGTAATAGTTGATCGAATTCCCACAACACTGTTGTCAAGTTGCTGACAGAAATGATCCCGAAATCCACTCAACAGCTCAACAAAGCAGAAAAATGTGTCTGCTTCTGCGCAGGCCTGCGGGACTTGAATAAAGGAAATGATAAACAAAATGAAACCTAAAAGGATAACTAAAACATGACATTAAATGGTTACACCAAATCACAGGATCAATGATGATAGTGGATATGATGTACACTATTATTATTGTGCATCTGTCCTGGTCTAACAATTCATTGGTGGCACAAGATAATGCATTGACATATTAACACCTATCAAATCTTCATTTATTTAGTTAACTTCATTATGCTCTCGGGAGATAGCAGTGGCATTAATGCATTAAATTATGTGTCTTGAAAGTGGCATTTGATGTATTAAATTATAAAGACTTTCTCTGCATCCACCATTTCCACAGAAGTGCACAAAAAATTCAATAACAAAATATATTTCTGACAAAGAAGAAAGAAACAGCATGAGCTTACCGCCATTTCCTCATCAGGGTCATTTTTGAATATGTAGAATAGTGGTGCCAAAATTTCATTCATCCCTTGAACATATCGTATACCCGGATTTAACTTTGCAAATACAGTCAGTATGTTTCTCAGAGCCTCCTGAAGATAAGAGGCACAAATAAGTCCGCAAAACAGATTTTAGATTAATATCAAATATAAAAAAATGAAAAAAAAAACAAAAACAAAAACAAGAGTGCACCTGATTAGATTTTGCAAGAGATGAGTCCCCAGAAAAGAAGTGCAGGTCTGGATGAGTGCGTTTCACATCTCGATCAATCTGCTCTATGATCTCTGAGTCCTACAAAATGCCAAGGTTGGAGATGGATATTTTAGACAGACAGTGCAAGTATCCTGTGAATATTAGTATGTTGTTTTGCAACAGTAAAGAGTGTTTGAAATTTCACTTCAAGCAGACAAAAATATCATGGACATGGGCAACAAGCTATCATCCTTACACATATCAGGTCACATGCACAAACTTCATACTGGCAAAAACTAAGTTATAGCAACCAAGGGCATCAATATACATGACCACTTGCTGTCATTATGCGGAATGAGGCTCAATCATATTCCCAGGACATCTCGAAGAAGAATGAGTAAGGCATTATCAATTTTACTTCAGTATTTGTTTAACATTTTTCTGGTCAAAGTTCCAAACCAGGACCTATCCAGTTCAAACCCATTACTTCCACTGGAGAGAAAATTCACGTTTCCTCAAGACGTCATTTTCCCTTTCAAATTCTCTAAAAAAGAAGCTACATACAGATTGGTTTTGCCATACCACATCTCATTATATTTTAACTAACTGCAAAGTTTATACAACCAGAAAGAGGGGAAAAACTGACTGAAAAGTTTTAGAGATTTTAAACATAGAGAAAGGGAAGTAACAACTGTTGGCAGGCTCACACAGTAGCACACAATATCCAAAGTCTCAAGTATTTGTGTCATGAACCAGTTGATTTCATACCTGAAAGAATTGATTCCAAACGCTGCTCTTACCAAGGCTCAAAGGATGCTCATCATGAGTTATCTCTGATCTTGAGAGTACACAACGGCTTTCAGATTTTCCATTGTCATTGTTGAGAACAGTGGTTTTCTCCAACCTCCTTGCTATTTCTGACTAACCAGCCACAAAAAAAAAAATCAGAATCCCAGAAACTATGACAAGAATTGAAACATTAAATTGAAAGCAGCAGCACATCCTCCTTATAGCAAAAAGGACTTTGCTAGTCCACCCACTAGCCCACACTAGTATCCTACTTATGAGAGCCCAAGCTAATCTAGGTCACCTAGTTACATTTCATGAAAGCATACAACCGGGATGGAATTTAACTTATTTTTGCAGCATCTTCATAATTTAACATTTCCCAATGCTGTAAAAAATGTGAGGACTTTCCAGAAAACCCATTTATTTAAGATGTTAAAACCAAAAGAAAACACCAACAAAAACCCAGCAACAAATTGGATAACAATCACGCTGTATTATATTTTATAACCTTTACAATCGTTTTAATTCCCCATTAAATGACTAACTAAATAAGGCATTAAAATCCATGCCGTGTGACTTACAGGATTCATCAAAAGCTCCTCTTTAAAATGCTTGTACTGAGATCTCTTCTTGGCCAATTCAGACGACCAAAGTGAACGATCAGGTGCCAAATACCCCAACAAGAGCTGCCACACACAATCAATAAGCTTAAATCCAGACCATACCATTGCCCCAAATCAACATGCAAGACACTCACTCCATTCAACAAAGGAAGGAGAGAACAATACTTCAACGGCCTCTAAGCATCAAATTTCATCTCTCTTGAAACCCAAAATCTCTACATTTCTAATTTTTCAAACCCAACTCACCATAAGCTTGGAAAATCAGATTTTCAAGTTTGACCCATTACTACAGTACATTCATCTCAGAAAACACTTCTTTTACTAAAAAAAAATTAAAATCCAGTTTTCTTCTAAAAAAAAAGAAAAAACAAAATCTCTAATTTCTTTCGGATTCTCTCAACAACCCCAAAAAATTTTTGTAATAAAACAAATACAAATTTATTACCTTCCAAACCGTGGAACGAATACCAGCACCATCAGGTATCCCTTGAGAAGCAATTCTTCTCAATTCCCCCATATTTATCACCTTCTTTGATAGCTGCAACCACAAAAACAACACAGCTTTAAACAGAAATTTTAAAATTAAAAAAAGAAGAAGAAACGAAGAAAATTTGAAGTGACCTCAGTCAGAAGCAGAGCCTGCTTAGAAATATCCTCTGCAGAGCTCTCATTAACATCAACATTTCGAATATCATTAGTAATAATTATTTTATTATTAATAATATTGTCATTACTATAATTATTATTAATAATAATATTGTTGTTGTCGTCGTCGTCAACGATGCTGCTTTTGGAAAGCTTATCTTTAACCTCAGGTTTTTGAGGATGATTATGATTATGATGATGACGCGGCGGCTGCTGTTGTTGCTTGTCTCTGATAGCCGCAGGAGGTAGCGGTGGATCGATTGGGGATTCGATGGGTGGAGAGGCGGTGGTGGGTGAGTGGTGGTCGAAGGTATTGGTGTCGGTGGTGGTCGTGGTGGTGGAGGAGGAGGAGGAGGAGGCGGAAGGAGTGGTGGACCAGAGAGAGCTGTTGAGCCAATCTGGTACTTTTTTCTTCACCATTTTAATTCAAAAAAGGAGAGATTTTTTAACTGATTTTTACAAAATACAATAAAATTAAGGATTAATTGATTGATTGATGGTATGGTTAGTGAGGGTGGATGGGCGCTTCTTCTTTCTTGCGAGGAAGGGGGTGAAATGGGTTTGATGGAGTGACAGCATGGGTAGGGAAGGGTTGTGAAGGAGCGATGGAAGAAGTCCACCTTCATACATGCCTTTTTCTTTTATCATTTTTATTTTCAAATCTTCTCTTTCAACAAAGGGTCTTTTTAAGTGTCTGATTTCTTTTTTAAAATTTTAATTTATTTATTTATTAATAATAATATAATTAAAAGTACGTGTAAATTTTACTTTTTTAATTTTGGAAAAAAACATTATTAAAAATCATTTTTTTTACATTTTCAATTTTAAAAATATTTTTTAAAAAATAAAATATATATTTTTAAATAAAATATATTTTAAATTGTAACTATTATTATAATTTTAAATAGACTTTAAATATTAAATGTATCATTAAATGATCATATAGATAACAAGATTTTTCACGAGAAAATATAGGAATTATTGTATTAATATACTAAGTTTAAAGTGTCTTTTCTTAATAAATTAGACACGGACAAATCCATCGCGTGTTTTTTTTGTTATGTTAGGGATTTTTTTAACTTTTTGTTGACTTAAAAAAAAACTAGAAACCATCAGCTCAGCTATTTACTGTGGCTTCTGAGAGCGAATACAATTGATTGGAACAGTTCTTTTCACGTGGAGAGATTGCTTCGAATTGTTTCTCGCGTGAAGTTGATTTTGAAAGTAAATCATACCATCTCAACAGAAAGAAGGAAAAAGAAAAATCATTGATACAGAAAAAACAGCATCCTTGCAATCATGAATACATGATAGCCTTTGGTTCACTGTGCGTCTACTCATGCAAACCAACATACCCTTCAAGCCAAATGGTAGACTACCGTGACCCCATGATTCAGCACTCTCAGATTTTAGCTTTTGTTTTGACAACACTTTCAGGGTCCATTTGCTTTGCATGATTGCAATCCTCAGGCACATGAGGGGGGGCACCTTGATCTTGCTCTCTAGTCTATGCATGAAGCAATGATGGATAGTAGTTCAGTTTCTGTGTTGTCTCTTTTCAAGGCATTAATCGTGTCAAATACAAAAGTGGGCATGCCCTTCTGGACCTTGATATTCCTCTCCCACGTTGTCATGCTGTCATGGGACACACTGAATCAAGATCTGTTCATCAGGTCTTGTAACTCAAAAGAACGTCCTTTTTTCTTTTCTTTGATAAATATGTTATCAATACCACGCACAAATGAAGAGTGTGATGACAGTAACCAGGAACTCTTGAACCGTATTGCTAGCTAGTTAGAAAATCTGAGAGCTATTGACGAGACAATTTGTTGTTTTAGCCTGCTCATATGGTCAGATTAATGAAGTCCTGTTCCAGCTTTAATCCTCAGTCCCCATAGTTCAGTCTCCATGCATTAGTTGCTTCATCCAAATGGCTGAACCAAACAAACCAACAACCAAAGACGTCCCAAAGCAATCCTCCAGTAATAGAGGAACCCAGCTTTCAAATTGAGATGCCATCTAGAATCATTATCATGCGAGGAACAGTTCCACCAACAAACCTCAGATTTCTTACAGCTGGTGTCTTTGATCTCAGGGGATGTGCAAGTATGCCACGCCGTCTGCTCCTGAATCATGTCAAAATGCAACCCAAGCCATCCTTATCTTACCTCAGATTTCTGACAGCCGGTGTCTTAGATCTCAGGGAATGTGATGTTTACAGATGAGCTCGTAGATCTATTGCCATAGATGTGAGACTATGTCATAGAGGTATGATGTTGGGTTCATATGGTTTAGGGTCCTATATCAAGCAAAGAGATAGTATTGCAGTAATATCAAATACAAGTATGAAAAAGACTAGAATGCTTAGTTATAGAAAATTGAACAGAGATGAATCTTAAGTAAATTTGCTATACAAGGCCTGGATCGCGTACCTTTTTACCAGTGATCTCTACATGAACAAGATCCATCCTTGAAATGATGGAATCGCTTCATATCTCTCAATATGATCTCCCTTTGACTTATCTTGCTAGCATGTTTCATCAAAGAATGGCAATCCCCACATACTTGAAGATTTTTCACAATCCTAATAGTCATCCCAGGAGAAGTACAAATGAGCGCAAAAGCAAGTGCTAACTTTTCACCATGACTTCCCAACACATCTTCTTTTTCTTCTTGTTCCATATTATGAAGTACCCACTCAGTTCCAGGTATGTATCCTCGTTTCACTGCACCTGCCATTATTTCTTCTAATTTCAGGCATATCGCTTTTGAATCCTTGTGATCATGATCACCAGATACAAAGCGATGCACTTGACCCTCCACCTCAATGCAACTCCATCCACTATTTTTGTGAACACCTCTATTCTGCATCAGAACTCTTACTCTCTCCGCATCTTCCCATTGGCCTAGAGCAGCATAAGCATTTGACAAGAAGACGTAGTTCCCAGCATGTGTAGGTTCAAGCTTCAGGAGTTTATTTAAAGCGAATTTTGCCATTTTGGTTTTTTTGTGAGCCCTACAAGCACAAAAGAGTGCTCCCCATATCACAAAATCAGGATTCATTGGCATGCGTTCAATGAATCTGAGCGCTTCTTTAAGCTGACCAGACCTACCAAGCATATCAACAATCAATGTATAGTGTTTCATAGAGGGTTCAATGCAGTAATCAAGCCTCATGCTATCGAAGAAGTTAAGTCCAATATCTACTTGGCCAGAATGCATGCAAGCAGTTAATAAGGCAAGAAATACAACCTCGTCTGGTTTTATACCTGCAAATATGACAAACTCAAGCTTTCGAGAATTGCAAAACAATTGAATGGGAATAGAGTAAACTGGAAAAAAAAAAAAAAAAAAAAAAAAAAAAAAAAGAGGTAAACTGAATGGAATTGCACCAAAAAAAAGTCACACCTGCAAACATCATCTGTTTAAAGCATGCAATCGCTTGCTCAGAACGTCCATGGATTGCCCAACCCCATATCATAACAGTCCATGTACGAATACTCTTCTGTTTTGTCTCTCCAAACACCTCACTTGCAGACTCAATATTCCCACATTTGGCATACATATCGACCAAGGCAGTCCCAAGTGCTTCAGTCAAATGGAAACCATTATCCTTGATATATTTATGTATCCGTAACCCAGCTTCAAGGGCACCAATCTTTGCACAAGCAGAAAGAGCAGAAACAATGGTAAAAGCATTCGGCCTCACCCCTTCCTCCAACATTTTAGAAAACATTGACAGCGCCTTCTCACTATCTCCATTCCGCGAAAACCCATCAACCATTGTGGTCCAAGAAACCACATTCTTCTCTGGCATTTGACCAAAAAGCTCCATAGCTCGATCCATATCCCCATTTTTCGCAAAACCGTCAATCAAAGTACTCCAAGACACATTCTCCTTCTTTGGCATGGCCTTAAAAAGCTTCAAAGCCTTCTTCATACTCCCAGCCTTACAACAGCCCTTAATCAACACATTCCACAACAACGCACTGCTCCCACTATCAAATCTCTCAGGGCTTTCATCAAACACCTTGAAAGCCGACCCCAATTTCTCAACTTTTACATACATATCAACCAAAGAAACTCTTACAAATGAATCGAGTTCAATCCCACACCTCAAAACCATACAATGAATAGCCATACCAAGCTCTGTTGAGAACAAACCCGCCATAGATTTAAGCACAAACGGATATGTAAGCCGGTCAGGCTTAATGCCAGACCTTAACATTAGCCTAAAATGAAAAATGGCATTGAAAAAATGAGAATTTGTGGTGAGCCCACGAATTAATGCATTGAATGTAAACAAATTCTTGGGTTTATGGTGGTTGAAAACTGCTAGCGAGTGGTTGATGGATTTGCGCAAAGAAGAGGAAGAGATTAGCTGGGTGGTAATTAGGCTGCTTGAAGAGAGTTTGTGGATGATGATTTGGGCGTGGATTTGGTGGAGTTGGAGAATTGTTTTGGAACCGTGAATTAGAGAGATGAAATGGGCTTCTGTGGGTGGAGTTGGTGGAATAAAAAGAGCAGAAAGTGAGCTCTTTGGTTTGTTTATTGATGTCTTGGAAATTTTTGTGGTGATTTCTGGTGGATTTGGAGAGGGAATTGGTGCATTTGAGGAGGAGGAGGAGGTTGCGGGTTTTCTAGTCTTTGATGCAGTGGTGGTGGTAGAGGAGGAGGAGGAGGTTGAGGTTTTGGTTTTGGTGGGAGAGGAGGGTAGTTTAAACAAGGCATGGAGTGATTTCATCGCTAGAGAAAGTACGCAGGCTAACGGCCTGATAAATAATTTATAACTAGATGGCTAACGATAGGTCTAGTTTAATTTAATTAAGACGATGAAATCATGATAAAATAAATAAATAAATAAAATCAAGTTTAAAGTTAAATAATTAAATTTTAAATGGTAAAAGTACAAATTTAATTTTAAAAAAATTATAAAAAAACATTTAAGTCAAATAGTTAAATTTACTAACCCATCAAACATAATATAAGATTAAAATTCAAAAATAAAATTTAAAAATATCTAATTAATTAAATTAATTTTCAATTCAAAATACGTGAAATAAGAATGAATCCATAAAAATGCAAAACATATCATAAAATTTAAGACTAAATAACTTAAATTGAATGATAAAAATAATTAAAAATATTTAATTTTAAAAAAATAATAATAAAAATATCAACTTTAAACTGAAATAATCTTTAAAATTTGTGCATCAGATCATCAGTAGAAGATAAACATAAAAAAATTATGATAATTAAAAATATTTAATTTTAAAAAAAATAAGAAAAATATCAACTTTAAATTGAAATAATCTTTAAAATTTATACATCAGATCATCATCATAGAAGACAAACATAAAAAAATTACGAAGTAAAATTTTTAATAAGTACAAAATTAAAAAAATAAAGCAAATGATTAAAAAAATCAAAAAAAATAAAATTATTTTTGTTGTAAAAATAAAATAAAATATTGAAAGTTAAAATTAAAAAAATTAAAAAGCATTAAAAAAAAATAAAAAAAAATATAAACTAAAAGATATAACTCAATTTTTAAAGGTTTGGTGCCAATGACAAGGGCCAAGAAAAGAAAAACATCATTGTTATTAAACCACTGCAAAAATGATTGCATCCACCACCACAGTACACGCCAGGGGACATGGCTGTCAATAGGTTTTTGCCATTAGAAGACTCCCCCACTTGCCTCTGGAATAGCTTGCGAGACGATCATGTGTTGACATTTGCAACGCATGTGTCGGTTTTTTTATTGATTTATTAATATTTTAATAATTTAGATTATTAAACAGTTTCTAAGAACATCTGAATATTAAAAAAAAATACATATTGTAAAGAAAAAAATGTTCGTCCAAGCCAACCTTATATTTTTTTTATTATAAGGCTATTTTTGTCATCTCCCTATACAAAAACTATGGAAAAACTAAAAAATATCTCTCATCAAGGTCAATAATTTTTAGCTTTTAAGAGTATCCATATCATTTTATCATGCAAATAAAATGGAAAAGGACAAAAAAAAAAACCCTTAGACAAAAGGCTAATTTATTCACCTTTAAGGGAAAAAATGTATATTTATTATGAAAAAAAAAGGTGATTTGGATGAATTGTCCTTAAATAATTTATAAATAACCTTTAAATCCTCATAAAAAAATAATTTTAACCCCATAAGCTACGCAATTATTTTATGCTGAGAATGGTAAAAAATCACAATTGTGCTAATCTACAAGGAGTCATCTTACATTTCATAGTATATTACTAACTATTTAACTCTATTTGACGCGTGATTTATTGTGTCATATATTTTTTAATTTGATAAAAAAATTGTACAAGTAAGCATTCTCGATGTATTTTTGTACATGAAAAAATAATATAAATTAAAAAACTTATACATATATATAATCAAATAAATCAAGAACTATATATATTAACAAATAGGAGAAAAAAAAAGAGGTTATTAACAATAACTAATAATAAAACTAAACAAATTAAGAGATATATATAAATTAAAATATTTAATTTTGTAAGATGAGATATTTACTCGGTTGTGTTTACTAAATTTGTTTAAATTGATTTGATGCTAAAAATAAACACATATATTTAATTGATTAAATAAAAGTGAAAACAATATCATCTAAGGTTGCACATATTAGAAATATTATCTAAAAATAAAAAAATTTATTTCAAAAAATAAATTTTTTGTATACAAAAGATAAACATAAAAAAATATTGATGATCCAGAATAATCTTTAAAAAATTAAAAACACATAACACTATTAAAAAAATAATCTTTATCAAAAAACATATGTAAAAAAAAAAAAATCACAGGTGAGGGATGTTAATCAAAAAATAAATTTTAAAAAATATATTAAAAAAGATATCGATTAAAACAAAGCAATATAAAAAAAAATATTTTGAGTTTTGTTACTTAACTCGTTAAACATATAACCTGTAGCATGAACTCAACTGAATTCAATAACATTTTCCCTTTAAATTTATACTCGATTTAAAAATAGAACTTAAAAAAGCTCAAACTCGCGAGTTGATGGTTTAATATGCTTGTACCATTACAATGAAGAGCTCAAGAGTTTTGATAGGTCTCTAAACCTTTTTGTTTTTTTAATTTTTAAAGGGGTGGACAACTTTACCCCTATTTTTTTTTAAAAAAAAAAAGTTGACAACATGTTACTTGTCAAGGCAAACGACATGTCATCTGCAAGCTTAAATTCCAGTCACCACAGCAGTAGCTAGAAAATCAGGTTGTGATTCTTTCAACTAAAAAACTTGATTTTAAAGTTATTTTAACTCAAAAACACCTCACCAATATCTTTATAACATAAAAAAAAAATCATTTCATTAACTCCAAATGCCCAAAAACTAAAATCAATTCGAGTTAATTTTGGCTTTTTTAACTTAGATTTGGTCTTTCATGCAACATTAAAGTTCCAAACAATCATTATAGAGCTCCTCTCGTCTCATGGAACCATTGGATACTAAGAAAATCCATTTTAATAGCTAGAAATATAGTGAACAACAACTCTCTCTCATCATTGGAATTCAACAACCCCTCTCTCTAATGAAGAACTAAAAAAAATATAAATAAACTTGTATACTAAAAGTGATTTTTAAAAAATTTAAAGGGGCTTAAATCATATAAATTGCATGATTTTTAAACATCGAGAATCTAAGTGTATTTTTCATACAATTTTTGGTACGCAATCCATGTTTAATGTCTTTTTCATTTTGGTTTTCTTTCTTTTAATTTTACCCTTGAATAAAAAATTAGAAGTAATTGTACTTTATTTACAATCAAATCGCATAAAATAAAACTTTGAGGGCCAAAGTAAATTATTAAAAAAATAAACATAGTGTATGAACAATGCCCACTACAGTAAAAACCTCGTATCTTCTATAATCTATACTAATATCTGATCTCTTTTGGTGTTTTTAATAATTATTAAGCTTTGAATGAAGTGAGAGAAATTCCTATTATTATTTTTTTACAGAAAACAGAGACGGCAACATGCACTCAGCATCTCCATTTTATTTACATCTTGCACATTATCTATTGCATAAAAAATTTATGCATTTATACCTTATTTATTATTTACTATTAAATAATATATATATATATATATATATATATATATATCTTTGGACAAGTTTGGATGGAGTTTTAGGTTAAATTTAACAATATTAATAGCCTATCAATTATCAAATAAGGTAAGTAATAAAAAATTATATCCATTTAGATCATTCAATTTGATATCCATCAAGCTGAGATCAAATCATCATCCCCAACGGTAAACGTTGGGATGTTAATTGATGAGAATGGGCACCAGCTGCTTGGTTCCATGGCAGAGACTTCTGATCTTATTCCTAGAAAAATAAAAAGAGAGAGACTTTTGATTTTCCACTTTTAAGTTCGATGTCAGTGCTTGGGATTTCAGAGGACAATGATTTGATCGATTCATTCATTTTTCATATTTGAATCATGTTTCAAACGAGGTTGATGGCAAATGGCAATTTTTTTTATTTTTTATTTTATCATGTTCATACAAACTGCTCAAGAATCAACTGTAATACAGATACAATAAGATCCGATTTATCTTGTGGATATAGAGTGAGTTTTGAGCAGCCGCAGAAGCTGCTTTCCAATTCAATAATGGCCGCCTGCATTTTGAAATTAACTTCGAGAAATCGAAGTGATTCTTTCTTTTCAGGATAGAAATCCTCCTGTCTTTTGGGAAAAACCAGCACAGACGTTTCGGGGATAGTTTAGGAAGAAGAAGAGTATACCTCGAAAGCCTTCTCTGCGGCCCCCAATTCTGTTTATCCACCAGCATCCTTACTGCCAAATTCCCTATGCAGAGCTTAGGGATTGCGCTCAGGTTCCTAGGCTTCCTGATGCATTAGAAGCTAAAGACAAAGGCTGCAAACAAAAAACAACAAATATAAACCTCAAATTTAGGTTTATTCTTTTTAAAATAATAATATTAAAGCCTGTCTCTTTAGAAAATCTACCAAGCCTTAAATAAACCAAAAACACTATCTCATCTAGAAAATAAAAATAAAAATTCAAAATTATAAAGCGTAAAATCCAAAAAAATCATAAAAAATACTGAAACCAAAACCTCAAAATGAGATTTTCAAAATCTAAAAATCTTGATCTGAAAACAATCTTGGAAAACTTGAAAAAAAAAATTAACCATAATCAAAAAATCAAATCAGATTAAAAATTATAGTTTTTTTAAACTATTATTTTAATTTGACGTGTTTAAACCTTTTCTTTAACCTAAATTTAAATTTATTCCACTGGTAAATCTACATAATTTATCTAAGCTAAATCCTCTTTTAACTGTAACAAACTCATACTTTTGACTACTCAAAATTACTTATTATTGCAAGCCCTACTTCATCACTTTCATTAGAATTAACTTCCTAAACTACTAATATTTTTTACTTTCACCCTTCCTTGCAGCCTCGGATGGTCAGCGCTGGTTCATTCATGAGTGCAGCAGCAAGAGTCGCAGCATGGAGCTTGGATGCCATGACTGGTTAACGGTCACTTTTTCGACAGGAAACTGGCTTTTTTCCCCTCTTTAGGGATAGACATCAATCGAAGAAGAACCGAAACAAATCGCCGTTCTGAAGAATATTCTAGTTGAAAACATGGAAATAAACATATTGTGAATCAAAGAAACAGGTTTGAAGGACATCCAGCTCCAGTTGATTTAGGAGAAGATCAACCCGAACTAACTGATGTCCCAGTTCATAAAAAGCTAATAAATGGTATCGCACAACAAAGAGCTTAATCCACAACAGCATAATTTCTTTTTTCAGAAAATAAAAGGAAAAGTAACAGTAAAAGTATGGAACAATTAGTTATTTATAACAACAAAAATCATTAACTCATTCCAACTTAAAGGACTCCAAAGAATGGATTATTTATTGCAGAGGTCAGCTCAGACCCAGCTGAGTTCAGCACTGCCATGTCCACCTTATCCCTGGCAAGAAAAAGGAATTCATCGCCTTCAATTTTCTCAAACCCACACAGCTCAAGAAATCCAATGCCTCCTTGGAGTGAACCGACTCTATCCTGTTTCATGGAAATGTAGAGTGACAGCAAATAAAGGAGCAAGAAAGCAATTAGCAAGGGGCCTAAGAGTTCATGCTCCATGTGAAGGCCACATTGGATGCAGAAGTTGATTGATCATATCAAATGATACAATAATGCAACATAATTGTGAGAATAGGTGCTAACAATAATCAATCCAGTGGTGAGCAGTAATTACAATTGGAGCGAGCATTAAAATGATAGGCATATTTCCTCAATATAATTTAGCATGAGAATTTGCATACCTGGAAGGTTTGATTATTGAGTCTTATTTTTCTGAACTTCTCTTCACTAGGGTTTTTGGCAACATTCCCTATGTAAGTTAGGAGAGTCTGAAACGCTCTCTTCACTTTAGCATCATCATCCTAGCCTCAAAAAAGCAAATGAAGTGAGGCTACAAAATCTAGTTTAAGGTGCTATACAGCTTTGACAGTGCTACACAAATTTAAAAGACACTACTGAGGAACAGTGAGAGAAATTCTGAAGGAGATGTAGAATTTGAAGAATCACAGAGCATCATGTTTTCATGTAGGAATATCTTGCAATCAATATCAGTAAGATGTGATAATAGATTTTCGTTTCCATGAGTATGAACAAGATGGGTGCAAGTTTTTTGGCCAAGGAGTCCGTATACAATCCACAGTTTAGGATTCACTAGCATCAATCTATTTATTTGTTTTTCTATACAAATGTGTACCAGTGGAAGTTAAAGCTGGGGCTACAAAGAGCTGGTTTTTCACCATGTGGAATGGCAAGACTTCAGTGATCTTTCTGTCGCTTTTCAATTCTTAATTAAATTTCACAATATGTATTTAAAGATCAGCAAGTTCCTCGCTATCATCTCTTAAGTTACACTGTTTTCTATCTATGTACATAACTTTTAGCTTTAAGCATTACTTACCTTGGATTTTTTGCATCGCATTGATCGTTCTTTGGTCAGTGAAAATTCTTAGATTTGGTAGAAAATTTACTTTACTCTTCATTATCCTCTTTCCTCTCTCTAGTCCTCTAGGGGTTTGTTTCTCCTATTATCCTCTTTCCTCTCTCATTCCTTCTTAGTCATATTTTATTTTTTTATTTAATTAACTCAACTTTACAGGGTCAAATCCTCGTAACATAGAAGATTAACAGAAAAGGGAGGAAGGATAAATAAAGTTGAATTGAAAGATAAAACAAACCACACAGCATGTATACGTAATAGGCTACTAAAACAAAACAAAACAGAATAATTTACCAATTGTACTTCATGTTTCTGGACTGTGATAATGAAGATCTGAAGTAGAGTTGTGTTTACCTTGTGACTCTGCTTCAGAGATCGCAAGCATTCTCTCATTTGTTCTTGCTTAGTAGCAGGCCTAACAGGCAGCATGCTCTGCAAAAACATTTGTAAAATACATTAAGAACATATTCTGAATGACTACATCAAGCCCATTTTTATTCCTCGTACCTTTTTCTCCTCCACCACAGGTGTAGAAGGTTTTACAGTTGCAGGATCTTCTGCTGGCAATCCTAACTTCCTTCTTCTTTCTGCCTGTGAGGCACCCAACTCCAGTTAGAAATAGACTAACAAATCGAATTATTCCAAATACAAACTTCAATAACAAATGGGCACACAGTACACTGGAAAGGGCAATTTTTTTATTTTTTTTTGAAAATACAACTCCATACCATCAACCAAATTAGATCTAGCAATGTCTTGCCTTTTCCTTTTCATAAAACTTTGAGATGTGCTCTTTTCCTTTTAAAAATGTTTCAAGTTGATGTATTAGAAACATATACAAATCAAAGAAAGAACAAGATCAAACTCACACAAATAGTTTAACTATTTTGGGGAGAGAAAAATGGAATAGAACAGTAGTAACCTTGTCTTCTTCCAATTTCTGACGAATTTTTTCCCTAGCCCTCTTCTCTTCCTCTTTCTCTGCCTTCCGCAAGGCCATCAATCTGAGAAGGAATTTGTTTTTCATTCAATTGTAGAAAAAGGAAAGGGCACTTTTTTGGTACACAAATAAAAAAAAATACTGGAGCACCAAAATAATGCAAGTTTGCAACCATGTACAAAAATGAGAAACTCATTTACAAGAAATTGAATCTACAAAACCATTCCAAAAAGGGATACATAAGACCATATCGAACACAAGGTACGAGTACGGTGAAATACAACAGAAGAGTAAACGCAGACAAAGACAAACCGCTTTCTTTCGTTTTGTTCTTCAATTCGCTTTGCTTCAAGGAGTTCCTTGCCAATTCGAATCCTCTCCTGTAAAATTGGTTTCCAAAAACACATTGTGAAAATATAGCAGATAGATCAATCAAGGCAAGAGTTTAGATTCCAAGCTAATACTTGGGACTCCATAATGTGAAAGTTGACTGAAAATTACACAGCATGAAGTTTAAGGAAACTGCACAACACTGATGCCCTAGGTAACAATTCCTAATAGAGCATGCACTCAAATGATGATTGATCTCGTCACTGCCAGTGGAGACAAATGAGGACATGCTTTAAAAACAAATGAAAAGATAATACAAATGCATAATTTTGAGATTGCAAGTTGATATAAGAGAAAGTCATAAAGAAAATCAAGAAGCACCTTTTCCTTTTCTCTTTCTGTTTTCTTCTCTTCCTCCTCTTTCTTCTTGCGTGCACGTTCCCTTAAAATTATTTACAAGAAAGATAAACATGAGATAAACATATGATACACAAGCAGAGACACAGCAAACCTAAAAGCCACCCAAGAAATTCAACTTAATTTTAGTCCTTGAAAGAAAAGCTTCAGCAATCACATTATGCGGCTTTCCTTCAAGATGTTCAGAGCATAAAAGATAAGATTAAAAAACTAATTCCATGAAAGCAAATATCCTGATAAAGGCAAGATAAATGCACGCAATCACATGAAATTGAAGCAAACAGCAAGGACCATCGCATCCATGGCATTGTCCAAGCAACAAATATCCTTTGAACAATCAAGGTCTTGATTTATCAAAATAAAAATTGATCCAGTTTGGCAAACACCAGTTAGTAACCCATAATCCTCTTAGAAGATATAGATTTGAGAGAGCCCAAATGGACCAAATTAGTTTCCAGACTATAAGATTTCCTTAGCACCTGAAAATTCTAGGAGCTTTGCCACCCCTCTTAGAAACTACTTCTAAAAGCCATGTTTTACCGAAATTGAGCAGATCAACCAATAAAACCAAAGGCTGAATAAGAAACAAAATTGCATTGTAGGGCCTGGGTAAATTAACTAGAAAAGTTTAAACTCATAACCTATCCTGAACCCGACTCATTTTTCAACTGAACCACGGCTCAGTAGCCTTCTGCAGCAGGTAAAAACAATAAACAGTATACTCGTTATCTAGAACCACTGGCCAAGTAGCAATCACAAAATGAAGACAGTGAAGCTTAGATATGCATTTTAATGCACCCTACCTTAGTTCTTGTGCTTTTTGCTTCATTTCTTCTGGTGTCAAAGAAGGTTTAGGAGCCTCAACTTTGGAGTTGATAGATACCTGAGCAGACAAGCGGGTCAATAAATCAGAAGAACAAACAATTTAGTCAGCAAAAGCAATAAAGAAACTTATTTTCAGATCAATAAAAGGACAATGCATGAATGGAAAGATGCAGTTATGCTAGTGAAAAAGAATGTCAAACCATGGGCATTTCATCTATGTCTGGGTCATTCTCATGCTCAACTACCCAATTTACAGCAGCCTCAAGACTGGCATTACCTGAAAGAAAAGAAAAGCCAACACTCAGAAAACTGCATATGCTTTATCATTTGCCAATAATCAAGATAATGACACAGTAAGTACACTATCAGAGGCCAAAATATAACATGCTAACAAAATCCAGCCTCGCAGATGCCCTATGACACAGATTCTAATATCTGATAAGCAAATGTAAAAAATGACAATAAATAACATCACCAGAATAATGAAGTGCCCTCGTTGCCCTCGCTGTTGGGAAACCCATTGCTTCCAGTTCATCAAGAATTTTTTTGTCAACCTCTGGAGCAACCATTTCTAGAGAACAAATAGCAGGTGTATTAAACAACCATGATTACAAAAGAAGGGAATGTCTTACAATGATCAATCTCAAGTAAACAAAGAACAAGAATAACAAGATTTTGACAAGGGTTGATACCAATTTTCCACTACCAATAAGAACAAGATAGCTCATTCATGATCCTCCACTATAAAACCTAAGGCCATTTCTTAAGCTACCAGCAAAACGAAAATGGGTAAAAAAAACCAAAGAAAAGGACCACAATTTTTTTCCTGTTTTCCTAAATAACAGAATGAAAAAGAATTCAAGCGGGTGCGTGGAACCTTAAAACAACATGTGCAAGAAATAGAGAGCCAAATAAATAAAAAAGAACTGCAAAACTAAAATCTATAAATAGCTCTTCTACAAAGAAATGTGAAAGGAAAGCATAAAAAACAAGAGAGAGCAAACAGAGATTTAACAAATGGCCTTAACAGCAATGGAGTGTTACAACAAGAACCATGTCAGGCAAGATGATTTTGAAGGCACATGTTGTTGCACTTAAAACACATAAAATAACAGCTAAAACACTCCACAGACAACAAAACCACAAAACAATCATTGAATCGTACAGCAACTCTACCTACTAATTACCACACAAAAACATGAGAATCAATCAAGCACACTATTCATTATATTCATCACGGTCAGCAAATCGTACCTTCAGGCTGGCTAGTAGTGCTTGCATCAGCAGCAGCAGGCTCATCAATATCCATTGCTGCTGCCTTCGGAACCTCTAAGCTTATCGGTTTTGTCACCTCAGCAGTCTTATCCGCAAACTCAGTATGGCCAGTTCTCTTCGTATGCAAATCACTTTCCTTCATCACAAAATAAAACCAAAACCCAAATAATCACCACAAATATTCAAAACGATAGTTTTTTTTCCCCCGGAATAATAAAAAAACTAGGTCTCAAACTGCTCATTGTAACAATAAATTTCCAAATTACAAGCCAAATTTAAAGATTTGCAAACAAATAAAACCCAAAATAATTAAAAAAAATAGGCCTTAAACTACTCATTATAACTATAAATTTTCAATCTTTTCAATCTTTAATATTCAAATCAGATAAAACAAACCAGAGGGTAAAAAAATAATCAGAATTGGAACTATAAAATTCAAGCAAAGCGAAAATTGGAAGCAACAGATAAAAAAACAGCATTCCAAATGCATCAAAATCCACAATTCACAAAACTAAGGTTCGGAAAGACAAAGTGAATAATAAATAGAGGGTTTCATTACTGTTTTGGATCGGCAGGGTTTGCCGCAAGTAGTGCAGACGAGATTGAGGACGGCTTCAGTGGATTCAGAGAAATTGGAATGAGAGGTCAGCTCGGCGTGATCTTGTGCCTCTTGGACGGACTTCAATAGGGCCCCACAGTCCCCGCACTTCAATGACACTCCCGCCATTGATTTCGATTTTGATTGATCGGTGAATCTATCACAGAGAGAGAGAGAGAGACGGTACTGCTATGTAGTGTAAATTGGTTTCTTTCTCTGGTGGAGCTTCTTTTTTAACATTAACTTTACTTGCTGGCTGGGCAAGTACTTCTGCTATCGTGAAAATTTTTACAGTTATAGTTTGAAAAAAAAAATGTTTAATAAAAAATATTTATAATTAAAGGTGGTTTAATATTTATATTTATTTAGTTAAAATTAAAATTAAATAAAAAATAATTTAATATATTTAATTAAAAATATTTTTTAAATTAAGGTTATATATATATATATATAGTTTTTAATTTAAATATTGTAGATTTAACAATTGTTGTTATATTACGAAATAAATAATATTTTGTATAAAATATTTTTTATTATTTCATTAAACTATTTATTTCATCATGTATGAAATATATACAATAAATATTACAGTTTTCTTGATTTTT
Source organism: Populus euphratica (assembly GCF_000495115.2). Taxonomy (NCBI): domain Eukaryota; kingdom Viridiplantae; phylum Streptophyta; class Magnoliopsida; order Malpighiales; family Salicaceae; genus Populus; species Populus euphratica. The sequence goes on from NW_011499993.1 coordinate 210,545, forward strand.
TAAGCACACAACAACATCAGGTAAAATATTATTAGGAATAAAATTAAAATTGCGATCAAATTCTACAAATATTATGTCAATAAGCGATCTCCGTCTATTTTATATAGTGTCATTAAATAATATTAAACACTAGTTTTTTCAAATAAAATACCATTAAAAAAATAAAAATTTTAATTTAATTTTTTTATTTTATGAGTTAGATCAGTCCAATACATTTAATTTTAGATCATATCTAATCCAGCAAAGACAATAAAGAGTGATGCACTCTCCACATAGAAGAAAAGAAGCAGCAATGAGCTGTTTTGTGTCACCCTACGTTTCAAACTCAAATAACAGTAGGGTCCATGAATAATAAAATGATATTTTATGCATTACCAAACGTTTGTTTTCCTGTGATTTGCTTTAAAAATAGAAGCAATCACGGAAACAGACACTTTAGCTTAAGAGGTAGAAACATAGTTTTATAGTATTATAGCTGGTTTGTTTTCATATTTTAAAAGTTATTATTTTATATTTTTTGTTTTTTTGATATTTTTTTTATAGTTTTTATATTTTGATATCAAAAATAATTTTTTTAAAAAAATATATTATTTTAATATATTTTAAATAAAAACAAAATGTAAAAAGCAACTACAACTACAATTATAATCATAACATCATACAGGTTTTCAACTAGAGTTTTTTAAAAAAATATTTTTTTTTAAATTAGATTTTTTTAGTGTTTAAAAATTGTTTTGATATATTGATATCAAAAGAAATTTTTTAAAAAATATTATTTTAATATATTTTCAAACAAAAATTAATTTAAAAAAAAATCACTACCACTATTCTAAATTACAAAGTAAATAAATAAAAAAATTAATTTTTTTTATAGCATGGAGAAACATTGTAAATTTAAGCAATGCATTGATCATTTTGACCTTCAATGCCCGAACACTTGCATTGGTTGTGGGGTAGAGTTGTTTCTTTTAGAGGTCAAAATGTCACTTGTTAATTGATCAAGATAATTTAGTAATTTTTTGTTTTTTTATATGTAGTGAAATTACTTCGTCAGACTTGCAAGCTAAGAAAATAGGCCTTTTGTCCAAGGGTCCTTGTGTATTTTCAACTTTATTTGCGCAGTTAAAGGATGATATACCCTTAAAAACTCAAAAGTTTTGGCATTGCAAAGAGGGGTTTTCTTTATCTTTTTGTATTTTGTTTTACATTAAAATAACATGTTTAGCCTTTAACTTTCAAAAATCTAAGTCCGGCAAGGGAGGGCATTTTCATCTTTGCCACATGTTTTTCTTTTGTAATATGAGGTGCTCTTAGGAGCTTTTTAGTAATTTTAATTATTCAAATATTAATAAATTAACATAAAAGGTTAACGCGTGATATGCACAAAGTAGTGCATTATCATCTCTCTTGCCAAATGGGAGGCGCGTGGGACGTATTACAATAACCAAATCCTACTGGTCGTCATGTCACCCAACGTGTTAGCTGGCGGCGCTGTTATTGGTGTGGCACGTGGGTTTGGTTTACAGCAGTTCGACGATGATGAAACTTTTTTCTCCTCTCATTCTTTTCTCTCTCATGTATATTGGTTTTCGAGTCGATCCTTTAAAATATCAGATATGTCATACGGATTGTATTTATTTTAAAATTTATCCTTTTTTTTTTTTTTGATTTTAATGCTTCTTGAATTTTTTTTGTTTCAATCTTATCCCTCCGCATTTTATTTCGTATAATTTTACCCAATTTAATCTTTATTTTTTTTTTATCCTTTGCATTAATTTTTTTTATCTCGTCCTTTAGAATTTATTTTCATTTTTTTTTATTTATAATTTTGATCCTTGTTTTTTATTGTTTTTTTTTATCATTTTCTTCATTTTTTTAATTTAATCCTTGATTATTTTCTTTCGATTATTTTTTTTGCATGATTTAGTCCTCATTGTTTTTATTTTTTTTTAAGATCAAGAAATTTACTTTCTTATTTTTTCATTTTTTTCTTCTATAATTATGACCTGGTTCATCAGTTTCAATGATTAGTCTAGTTTAAGTTCAGTTTTTTTAAAATCCTTTTTAAAATTTGAATTTTTTTTAATTTTGATCATTTAACATTAACTTATTGGAACTTGAGTTTCATAATCTGTTTTGATTTATTTTTTTAAGGTTGTCACTACCTCGTATCTTAGGTCGCAAGTTATTAAGGTTAAGCTGAGTTGACTTAAAAAAAAATTTTATCACATGATATTTTTTTCTGCTTTCGAAGAAGACTTTTTTGGTTTTTTTAGAGTGATATGGGTTGTCTTGAGTTTTTTTATGTCTTTGTTGGATCTATCTCTTTTAAACTAGTTTTTTAAGTTATATTAAATTAATTTATTTCATTCTTCAATATTAAATTGTTTTAGTATTGCCTCAATTTTTTGTGTTCTTTGTTAGATCTTGCTCTTTTAACGAGATTTTTTTAACTAAATTAATTTTTTTCACCTTTCAACATTGAATTTATTTTATATTGAGCTTCTTAGTTGAGATTAAATTTGAAATTTAACAGCTTGCAAGTTTAAAAGAGTAACTTAGACTTAGAAGATTCATCTAGATTTGCTTGGTTTCCCCCCTTTTTTTAGCTATATTTTTTGTTTCATCTTCCAACGTTTTCTTACTTCTTCTTTTAGCTATATTTTTTGTTTCATCTTCCAACCTTTTCTTACTTCTTTTTTTTTTTCCAATTACCATGGGATTTTTCATTTGTTTTGAGAAAAAAACACATGTTGTCTAAATCTATATTTTTAGATTTTGTTCAATTTAGTTGCTCTATAAGGATTTTTGCTTTTGAATTAAATATAAGCATCAAATCTTTTTTGTACTTTGTTTCAGTTAATTTTAAAACCCGGGCGGGCTTAAGTCTTGTGTCTCTTAGGTAGTGAGTCAACCCATCAAACCGAGCATTTTGAGCATCAAGTGGTATATTTTGATTTTTTAATTTTTTTGAGCATCAAGTGGTATATTTTGATTTTGATTTTTTTAAATCTTTTATTTTTTTTAAATTTGGTCCCCACTCACTTGATTTTTATTTTTGTTTTTTATTCTTTTGTGGATTTTTGGAATTCAACATTTTCAATTTGCCCATTGAGTTCAATATTTAATGGTATTTTAGGTTTTGAGCCTCAATGTTGTGGTTTTAGATTTCTATTCTTGATATATTTATCAAATTTTAATTTCTTTTTTTATTTCATTACTGGATCTATTATCTTAATTATTTTTTTCAATTTCATTACACAAATTTTTAATATTTTTTTATTTATTAGATTTGTTGATATTTTTTAATATTTTTTTATTTATTATTTTTATTTAATTTTATTTTTCATTGTTTGGATTGCTGGGAATTAACAGTCAATATGTTTCCATGCTCTGTTTCTATGATGTGGAGCCATTTATTTTTTTCCTTTTTTAAATACACTTACAACGCTCAATCATCATTTTTTTACACTTAAAAAAATTAGGTAAGCTTACAATAAAATCGAGCAAGCTATCTAATACCCTCTAATTTATCCTAAGCACCTTCGGAGCTAGCCAAGTCAATCCATATTTTTATAAAAACTTCAAAAGATCTCTTTACTTCCTTTACTTTTAAATTTGATAAGATAAAAATATTTAAATTCTTTTGAATGCATTATATGAATATAAGATTTACATTTAAATTTTTAGTCAAAACTTGAAGAAATTGTTGTTTTTTTTTTTTAGTATGGTGTATAAATAGAAGTACTTTTGATTAACACCCGTACTAATTTGAGGATATCCTAAACAATTAATCAGGCCCGTTGCTTTTTGTCAATATAAGGAAATTATTTATTTTGAGTCTGGGTCCGTGGAGCTCTTTTATCCTGGCTCCCTTTGATGTGGAAAGATTTGAATCCGAGTTGATGCTGATATATGCTTTTAATAAATTAGGTGAAGCATCCTTTGTTTGGACAAACGACACTTTATCTTCGAGTGTAAAAGCCAGGTTTAAATTTTTAGATTTTAAAAACTTAATTTTTAACCCCTTTTTTCACCTAGAAATACCCAAAAAAATCCTTTAAATCCCAAAAACCTTATTTTCAATAAGAAAAAACTTTTGATCACTCAAAAAACAAAAAAAAATCAAACCAGATAAAAAAAATCTTTACGAACTTCAATTTTCTAAAATAATTAACGGACAAAACCATCTTTATTTGACTCAATTTTCAATGCCCGACTATAATAGTTCTCTCTGCTCTTGATTTTTCATGATCATTTTCTTTCTTTTCAAAACTTAAAGAACAATAAGTGATGGAAATAAAGTTAAGGATTAAAATGAACAAATCTAAAACTATAGGAATAACCATGAAAAAACTTAAAACTTCATGAACCAGATTATAATAAACTTAAAGTCAAAAAGACTTATACCAAAAACTAAGAACTTCATGAAGGCTAGGCACTATAGCTATGGTGTTCTACCATGTCGGCCATACAAATAAGGATAATATATATATATATATATATATTCTATAGCGGATTAATATTAATTTTTTAAAAAAAATATTAAATATATAAAATATATATTAAGCATTTTAGATCAGGTAATCATATTAAACCTAAATGAATTGGGTCTGATAATCATTCAAGACCCCACCAAACACAATTTATTCCAACACGGAAGGTTACAAAGAATAATAATAATAACACTAAAAATCACAACAACGATAATATTAATATTAATAATAATAAAAAATAAGAATAATCATACTGATGATACTAATAATAATTATAGCAACAACACCAATAAACTAAAAACAATAATACAAATAATAATCATACTAATAACAATAAAAATTTAAAAATCAGAAAAAAAAAAACAATAATACAAATAATAATCATACTAATAACAATAACAATAACAATAAAAATCATGTCAAACCCAAGATGATTGGATCTGATAACTATGCGTAGTCTAAGTTTACTTGAGTCTAACAACATGCTTGACCTACATTAATTGGGTCAAGCAGCCATGTCAAACCCAAGTTGTCTAGGTCTGACATCAAATATAGTTGTCAGACCCAAGCAAATAACAAACAAAGAAAAAATAATTGTACACTTTAATTTGTTAGGAAAAATAAAATAAAAAATATAAACAATCGATCATTGACGACAATTCAACAATTATATACCTACACACTCCATATTAAGTATAAGAGGATATAACTATACATCTATGTATATGTAGATACGACAATTCAACAATTATATACCTACACGCTCCATATTAAATATAAGAGGATATAACTATACATCTAGCTAATGATCATGTTTAACTATCAGAAAGAGCATTTCTTTAATAGTGCAGGTGCTTGTCCATTTATTATGGTGTATGAAATAAATACTATAACTTTCAATAAAAAAAAATAAAATAAAAAAAATAAAAAATAAAATTTAAAAATACTAAAATATCCCTTATATTCCTTTTAATTATAAAACATCCCGATATAATTTCACTGTCAACAATTTATAATTATTATATCTAAAACTATAATAAAATCCCCATGCCATACATCTACTCACTGCAAAGTTGAAAGCCTGACCATGTAAAATCTGGTGATAATATCTAACATCAAGCACTCTTACCCAGGCCCAGCAGCATCTATCCATCCAGCTCACATTGTTTCAAGTGGTTAAAATATTGTTTGCTTAAAATTTTATTGTTCTTTTTTCAAAGCAGCACAATAAATTTTGTTCAGAGAAAATATCATATTTAAAAATTTATTTTTAAAAATAACATAATTTAAAAAAAGGTATATTTATTTGTGATTATATTTTTTTTTTAAAATGTGACGAAAGCAATTCCTTCATCCTCTCTAGTCTCTGTAAAAAAACAATCAACTAAATAAATTATATTCAAAGAACTCACTGTAATTCATAAAGTAAGAATTTTTATGACCCAAATAAATTGTAAATGAAATACTATATAGAATATAATTGTAAGCATTTGATTATTAGTTCGCAAACACACACATGTAGAAATATTTATTTATTAACTTTTATTTAATATAATTACAATGATCACACATGCAAAGAAGAACAAAGTTTAAAAGTATAATAGTGATTATTTTCAAAGTTTTTTTGAGATAATAGTGATTATTTTCAAAGTTTTTTTTTGATAAAAATATATATTTATATTTTTTAAAAATTATTTTTTACATCTCATAATAAAATAATATAAAATTATTGAAAAATATTAATTTAAAAAAAATTAATTTTTTTAAAAACATTTTTAAAATATAAAACAAACATGCCGTGAAAGGCTAAGAAGTGGAGGTCAAGCAACAGCCGAGTCTGCTTTGAAAAAGGTATATTTCAAAGAAGTTTCTGTCTCCTTTGTTGAAAAGGTAAACATTGCTAGCACAAGAGTCCTTATCCATACAGGACCAGGAGATTCTAAGACTATTTACATAAGATTCTAAGACTATTACAAACATCTTCTGTAAATCATTCCCTTCTTTGTTATCGAGAAAGATGAAGCAAAACGGAGATTTGAGTCATGGTGATTGTTCTGACCCTTCCAGAACCTACATCAGGGCACTAAAAGCTAGGTTTCATGACCAGCCTGAGAAATTCGATAGCTTTTACAAGGTCATGATTGACATCATGGCTCAGAGAGTCCAGCCTGACGGCCCCGGAGGCATACCTGACGACGCCCCAGCAAGACTGAAGGCAATTCTTGAAGGTCACAACGACCTCATTTACGGGCTCAACTTTTTCTTGCCTCCCTCTCACCGAGTCAGCCTTGATGATGGGATGGAGATTGAGCCGGTCACGGCAGAGGGAGCCGTATTATCTGGATTTGAAGATGCTAAGGATTTAATAAAGGAAGCGAAGATGCGAGGCGAGAAGGTTTATGAAGCTTTCAAGGAGACTCTGCTGTCGACAAACCAGAAGAGAAGCTTCGATGATGTCTGCAGTGATGTTGTTGAGCTGTTCATTGACGATCCTGATTTGCTAGAGAGGTTTCGACAATTCATGCCTGTTTACGAACCAACTCCGCTGGCATCTTACGCTCCAAATTCCCAGATTCCTATGAATATTAATTAATTGTTCATCCTCAAAGATTTGTATGTTCTTTTGTAATTTGATGGCCTCCATTAGAATGTTTACGACAACCAATGTGGAGATGGCAAGAGATTAGGTCAAGGATTAATTATTCTTAACATTGATTTGAGAAATTACAATTTGTTGGTTTTTCTCCCGTATGTCTTAGACATGTTCCTCTCTCTCTCTCTCTCTCTCTAGCTATGGAACCTTTCAATTGATTATTTTCTTTCCTCGTGGAATCAATCCTCAAAACTTCTATGATTCCACAGAGAACCCGTTGTTGTCACGGCGGCCGTGCTAGAGACGCCGCACGAAAGTAGAAGTCAAAACTTTGAAATTAACCTTCGCAAAGCTGGAGCACAACCAGAGAAATAGAATAGAAAAGGCAGCGGTCAGCAAAGGCGATCCAAGTTGTCTTGAAGCAAGATTAGGAAAAAGAAAGTACTTGACACGAAAATGAAAGACATAAATCTTTAATTAAGAAAGTGTTTGTTTCTGTGCGATTTTTTTTTAAAATTATTTTTTTTAATAATTTTTTATGTTTTAATTTACTAATATTAAAAATAAATTTATAAAAATAAAATAAATATTATTTTAATATATTTTTAAACAAAAATAATTTTTAAAAACATCTACTATTACAATATAACACATTATCTAAAAATAGTATCAAGGACAGTTAATTAACTAATTTATAATTATATTTAATATAGATCTTGATGTAAAAATCTAGTGGTGGGAAACATAAATTTTTACGGTTCCCTTTATTCTAGAAGATGATGGAATTAATTGAATATATATTTTCATTTTTTATTTATTATTTGAATTGATTAATAATATGAGTGAAATAAAGTAATTTTTAAATTTACAATAAAAAAAACTGGACTTATTTCTTTCTTTCTTTTTTCTCATGTACAGCAGCAAATAAACATAAGAAGCTAAAATCATTTGTTTTAAAATTGGTTAATTCCAGGGCTAAAAAAACAATTTTACTTTTACTATCATCTATATAATATATATTAATTGTAATACTAATGAATAATATAAAAAATAAAAATGAGTGGATTGTTAGAAACACATAAAAAAACCAAAAAGAAAAAAATAGTAATAAGATTATCCAAAATAAAAGAATATTATTAATTGGATGGAACCGAATCAGAATTTGAAGAAATAAATGACTTGCCCCAACCCTTTAGAAAGTCCTCGTCACCAACCCGGGACCCAACCCACAAACACATCCCAACAAGAAGCTGAAACGACCCTAGAAAGAACCGTTCTATACATAAGTTGCCAGTGTCCTGATGCTCGTAGAGTTGCAAGAAGCTCAAAATTCCAGGACCCCTATGGTTTGCTTATATATATATATATATATATATATATATATATATAGACACACACACGCATTCTTATTGAGATTAAAACAAAAGGCGGATTCTGTTTCTTCTGTTTTTCACTTGGTTAAATCGTTGAGAAGGTGAAAGAGATGGAGACACAGAGGGATTATTATGGCGAATCCAAAACCTATATCAAGGAACTAAGAGCCAGGTTCCAAGACCAGCCTGAAAAATTGAGTAGCTTTTACAGGGTCATGAAAGATGTCATGGCTCTAACAGATGAGCTCTCAGGGAGAATAGAAAACGTATCTGATGATGTCTTGGCAAGAGTGAAGGAGATTCTTGAAGGTCATTGTGACCTGATACGTGGGTTCAACTTGTTTTTGCCGCCCTCGCGTCGATTTAGCCTTGATGATGATGAAGATGAGACAGTAGAGGTAGAGGATAAGGATAAGGAGGAAGCTGCGGCTGTTTCGGCAGAGAAAACAATGCTGTTACAGAATTTTATAGACAAGCAGAGGATGCGTGGCGGAAAGGTCTGGGATGATGATGTGAAGGTTTTAAGACAGTTAAAGGACAGGAGGGATCTCTATAAAGTTATTGTCCCGCTGTGCGGAGACGATACTGATTTACTAGAGGGTTTTTATAGATTCGTGAGAGCTTCCGAAAAAACTTCAGGAGCATCTCGTGACCCAAACTCTCAAGATAAAGATGTGAACAACGGCAGAGAAGTCACAATTCAGACTGGCGAGCAGCAGCAGGAGCAGCATGAAAAGATTGATCAGGTGGGTGTAGAGAAAGATGAGGAAAGAAATATTGTCAAGAAGGCAGGAAGATACGCAGAAAAAGCATATGACAGGGTGGTCATAAAAAAGCTCCGGCAGGATGGACTCTGCTTGTTCGAGAAGGTTCGGAAGAGGCTATCATGTGAGAACAGCTATTATAAATTCTTAAAGTTGATTTTCTATTATACTAATCGAATGATTCAAAAGGATGAATGGAAAGAAAGGATAGCTGCTGTGATTGGAAAGCATCCTGATCTCATGGATGAGTTCCAGCGTTATGTTACAGACTCTGAGAATGTTCATGTATCCAGGAAACAAGATGAGGAAGAGGATGAAGAGCAGAAGATTGAAACAAGGGGATGCAAACAAAGGGACAAAAAGAATGGGAAGTATCTCTATAAGTCAAATCGAGAACTTGATCTCTCTCAGTGCAAAAGGTGTACCCCTAGTTATCTGTATCTTCCAAAAGACTATCGTGATCCTCCTAAACACAACAGAATGCAGCCCGAACTGCAGGAGTTGAATGATCGATTTTTGCTGGTGCCTCCAGGAACTGAGGACTTCTTCTCCAGGAACATCGACGAGAACGAGGAAATCTTGTTTGAATGTGAAGATAATAGACATGAGATGGACATGCTAATTGGTTGGTTTAGTTCAGCTGTTGAATACGCAGATGAATTGGAAAAAGGCATCCCTCATGAAAAATTCAAAAAAGGGAATCGGAATATCTTTTTAAGATGTCTCGAACGTTTATATGATGATCAGGGTCTTGATTTACTCCACAAATTCAACGAAGATCCTCAACGTGCACTGCCTGTTCTAAAAGTTCGTTTGGAGCAAAAACTGAAGGAGCTGAAAGATTATCATGATAAACTTCGAGAAAATTGGCGCAATGTATATGCTAGAAATTAGTATAAATCATTAGGTAGCTATGATAGTTCAACAAAAAATTATTGTAAATAGTTTTGTTTTTCAACTCTCCAGGTTAGGTGGATTGTATATTTGCTGCTGGATTTCTTATAAATTTTCATTTTGTCTTAATCCTGTAGAAAGTATGCACCACTTGGAAACTAGGTAAATAAGCATCGGGAAAACTAGCAATAAAAAACCAGACACCAACCTATCCGGAATAATTAACAATTTATAAATTTCAATTTTTTTTTCTCTTTGTGCAATTAAAATCAAGATTAAACAATCAACAAATATAAAGCAACAATCACACAAATCAACACCAAAATTTTTACATAAAAAACCCGATGCAGGAAAAACCAGGAGACCATAGTTCACCTAAAAACTTCCACTATCAACAAATAATGGGTTCACAATTGTTCTTCCTTAAATTCAACTAAGGGCTACAACATACATATAATCAAGAACAACTTATTCTTGGAATACAACAAGATTAAAGAAGAAGTATTTGAGAAAAAAACTCATAACACTGATAGCCTTTTTTGTCAAAATGATCAGCTTCCACATCATCAATCTTATATCCAACTGTTCAGAATGAAGAGTAACGTGTATAAAAGCTGTTGTCAAAATCTCAGCTCTATCCAATGGTGAACGAGCTAGAAATCGAGGAAAGTATACATACTGCTCTTCTACCTCTTCTTCCTTTCTTTCTCCCTTTTCTCTTGCTCTTTTTTGTTCAATAATGTTGCTGCCATTAACAATAGCAAACACATTTAAATCAAATAGGTAGCCAGCTGCCTCTTTTCTTAATTAATATGGTGGTCCCACCATTACATGGCATGAGACCACTCTTCGCCATACTGGCGATCAACATATAAGCTTCAATTTAGGAGGCTTTACCAAGCTTCCTTCCCTTTTGTAAAATTCAAACTTCTCTCTCAGTAGAGGTTTGATCATCATGTCTGACATGTTTTTATTAGTATAGATCTTCTCAACAACAAATGACTTCATCTCCATAGCATCTCGAATCCATTGATATCTAACCTCAATGTGCTTTGATCAAGAGTGAAAAGTAGAATGCTTACTGAGATGGATTGCACTTTGACTGTCACAATACAACACAAAGTTCTTTTGAATTAAGCTAAGTTCATGTAAGAGCTTCTTCATCCATAACAACTATTTACCCCCTTTAGTAAGAGTAATATATTCAGCCTCTTTATTGGATAATGCACTAGTTTTGCAACCTTGATTGCCATGAGACTGCTCCCCCTGCAAACTTCATCAAGTATCATGGTGTTGACTTTCTATAATTAATATCATCAGTCATTTTTGCATCTGTGTATCCATCCAATACAAGTTTATTATTTACCAAAACATAAGCTGAAACTAGAAGTACCTTTAAGATACCTGAGTATCCATTTCACTGCTGACTAGTGTTTATTACCAGGATTGGAGAGGAACCAACTAACCACATAAACTGCATGAGTTAATCTGGCCTTGTGCAAACCATGTCATATATCAAACTACCAATTGCATATATATAAGGAACTTTTTTCATCTCATCTCTTTCTTCATCACTTAAAGGACAATACTTAGAACATAGTTTAAAGTGGCTTGTAAGTGGAGAACAAACAGGTTTAGAATTGCTCATGTTGAATCTCTTAAGTGCCTTTTGAACATATCTCACCCAAGATAGCCACAATTTCTTTTTCTTCCTATCATATGTGATCTTTATGCCAAGAATTTGTTTTGCTAGGCCTAAGTCTTTCATTGCAAAAAACTTGCTTAACTCTTTTCTTAAAATCTGAATCTTCTTAACATCATGACCAATAATTAAAATATCATCCCTATATAATAAGAGAATAATAAAGTTTCCATCTGGAAACCTTTTCATAAATACACAATGGTTAGAAGTGGTCTTGTCATAACCATGATCCACCATAAAAGAATCAAACTTCCTGTACCACTGTCTTAGAGCTTGTTTTAACCTATATAGACTCTTTTTCAACTTGTAAACTACTTGCTCTTTACCTTTTGCTTCAAACCCTTCAGGTTGCTCATGTAGATCTCCTTATCTAAATCACCATGGAGAAAGACAGTTTTCACATCAAATTGTTCAACTTTAATATTTAAACTAACAATTAAGCCAAGCACAACTCGAATTAAAGACATCTTAACCGCTAGTGAAAAATTTCTTCAAAATCAATACCTTTCTTCTAATCAAAACCTTTCACAACCAATCTTGCCTTGTACCTTGGCTGTGAGCAATATTCATTAATTTTCAACCTATACATCCATTTGTTCTTAAGTGCTCTCTTAGCTTTAAAAAGCTTTACTAACTCAAAAGTATGGTTTTCATTTAAAGATCTCATCTCTTATTGCATTGCTTTAAACCACTCAATTTTCTTCTCATATGACATAGTTTCATCAAAGCATTTTGGCTCTTCCCTATTAGTAACCAATATATACTTATAAGGAGAATATTTGGTGGAAGGTTAACGAGGTCTAGTTGACCTCTTTAATTGTGGCTCATCTGGAGCTTCTTGCGTAACCTGTTCAAGAATAACATCAATATCAACATTAGTTGATTTAGGATTACCAACTAATAACTCAATAAGAAAACCATAATTATCATCATTTTGCAAATCTCCCATATGATTATTAAGTATCAAAGGTAACTGTGGAGTAGGTCTTGGATTTGAATTAAATGGAATAAAAGTAATATATTTTATTTTCTTCTTTTGTTCAAAGTCTTAAATGGTTTAATCTTCAAAGAAGATAAATCTCTGCTTCTTATAATTTTCTTCTCCTTTGGATCCCACAACCTGTAGCCAAACTCATCATCTTCAGAGCCCAAGAAAATACATTACTTTGTCTTGCTGTCAAACTTAGGCTTTTCATCCCTTGAAACATGTATGAATGTTCTGCATCCAAACACTCTCAAGTGTGCATAAGAGATATTCTTTCCTTTCCAAACTCTATTTGAAACATCGAATTCAAGAGGAACTGATGGAGAAAGGTTGATCATGACAACTGCATTCTTCATTGCCTCACCTAGAAAGGACTTAGGCAACTTTGCATGAGAAAGCATACATCTAATTTTTTCAACAATGATTCTATTCATTCTCTCAGCCACTCCATTCTACTGTGGAGTTTTGGGAACTATCTTCTCCAACTTAATACCATATTCCCTACAGTACTTCTCAAAAGGACCCCTGTATTCATCACCAATGTCAACTTGAATACATTTCAGCTTTCTACCAGCTTCTCTTTCAACTCTAGTATGAAAATCCTTAAAAACATCAAGTATATGATCTTTGAATTTCAAACAAGTAGCCCAAATTTTCCTGTAGTGATCATCAATGAAACTAACAAAGTACAATGCACCCCTAAGAGACTTATCAATCATAGAGCAAACTTCAGTATGAACTAAATCAAGAACATGTGGTCTTCTATGTGAATGTGATATTTGAAATACAACTCTGTGTTGTTTACCAACTAAACAATAAGTATATATGTTCAAGTTCATACCTTTTAATGGAAAGTAGTTCTTTTTGGCAAGGATATCAATACCTTTCTCACTTAAATGTCCAAGCCGTTTATGTTATAAATCAATAAAACAATCTTCAATTATATTCACCTTTCTTTTGATTACTTTGACTTGTGACATGTAGAGACTCATCTTCTTCCCTTTAGTAACAATTAAGGAATTTCTAGAGAGCTTTCATTTACCATCTCCAAAGTAATAGTGATAACCTTCTTCATCAAGAGTACATATAAAGATCAAGTGCAGACGCATATCAGGTACATGCCTAACATCTTTGAGTAGCAACTTGCATCCAATATTGTTTTCCAACCAAATGTCTCCAATGTTCACAATACTAGCCATCCCTTGATTTTCCATCCTAACTTGACCAAAGTCACTAACAGTGTAAGATGTGTAAAAATCACGCCAGGCTGTAACATGGTATGAAGTTGTTGAATCTGCAACCTAGGTGGTATCCTAACATGCAAGATTAACACATCCAACATCATAAACAATGGCAGCATCACCATCAAATACAACTATAGCTATACCATTCTCTTCATTCTTGTCTTTATCTTTACCCTTTCTATCTCTTTTATACTTTCTACAATCTTTTTTAATATGCCTAGGCTTGTTATAATAATAATACTTAATTCCCTTTCTTGGCTGAGATCTTCCTCTTGACTTTCATTTGCCTTTTACTATTGTTGGATTCTCTATCTTGCTTGCTGTGAGAGAACCTACTTTTACTTCTCCCTCAACTTTCTATAACAAGTGTATGAGACTCGGAAATACTTGTCCCTTTCCTCCTTTTCTCTTCATTGAGGATACAATCTTTCACTATTTTCAAAGTGATATTTCCATTTGGAGTAAAATTGTTATATGACACCACCAAAGTCTTCTCATTATTCGACAATGAACTTAATAGGATTAGTGCTTATATCTCATTGACTAACTCAAGATTCATCAATGACAACTGATTTAAGAACCCTTGGAATTCATTTACATGCATTGAAGCATCTTCACCATCTCTATACTTCAAATTCACAAGGTCTCTAATTACAAAAACCTTGTTTTGTGCACGCTTTTTAGCAAAGGTATCTTTCAACATCTTCCAAACTGTATAGTAGTCATATGCTTGAGAAATATAATTAATGGACTTAGAAGATACCCATTTTCTAACATAAGCAGTCGCTTTTCTATTAAGCTCATTTTATTTTGCCTTATCCATCTCATCAGGCTTTATTCCTTTACACTCAAGTGGTAAAGCCAAATCATTGCAATATAAATGATCCTCCATCATTGTTTTTTATAGAAAATAATTATAGGAAGTGAGCTTTATCATGCCCAAATCTTCCTTTTCCATTTTAACTGCACAAGAAATTCAATCTACACAACCAGTGCTTCGATACCACTTTGTTGGGAAAATTAGGAACAAATAACCGGACACCAATCTACCCGGATAAATTCACAATTCACAAGTTCCAATTCTTTTTCCTCTTTGTGCAATCAAAATTAGGATTAAACAATCGATAAATATAAAACAACAATCACACAAATCAACACTTAGATCTTTACATGGAAAACATAATACGGGAAAAACCACAGGACCATAGTCCACCTAAAAACTTTCACTATCAACAAATAATGGGTTTACAACTGTTATTTTTTAGATTCAACTAAGGGCTACAATATACATATCATTAAGAATAACTTATTCTTGGAATACAACTAGATTAAAGAAGAATTATTTGAGAAAAAACTCACAATACTGACAGTTCTACTTTTTATCAAAACAACCAACTTTCGCACCATCAATCTTTGATCCAACCATTCAAAATGAAGAGTAATGTGTATAAAAGCTGATGTCAAAATTTCAGGTAGATCCAACGGTAAACGAGCTAGTAATTGAGGAAAGAAGACAAACTGCTCTTCTACCTTTTCTTCTTTTCTTTCTCCCATCAACAGTAGCAGACATATTTAAATTAAATAAGCAGCTAGTTGCCTCTTTTTTTAATTAATATGATGATCCCACTATCACATGGTACGAGACACAATAATAAACACTTTTGAATTTTCAAGACAAATATATCCTCTGCCTAATATGCACCGTGTCTCTACTTCAATTTAATAGTTTAAGGTTGTCTTTGCTTGCATTTGAAAGTCATTGAGCTCTCCGTGACAGCATCATTAAACGGGGCAGTAGAGACTAGAAATTGGCTCAGCCAGAGCAGCATAGGCAATCTCAGCTAAAGTAACTAGAGATGAAAGACTACACTTCAAAAAAAAATGCAAAAAATGACAGATACGAACGTATATACGTAAACTTCTGACAAGCAAGACACATCAGTGCAAACTCTAGAGCCTATCTACACTCAACTTCATTTGAGGACTCATGCAGCAACTTTCCCTGTGAAAGGAGTGCATCTCTGCGAATAAACCTCAGCTCAACAATGGGGCAATCTACTTTGTCTGCTGTTAGTAGTGGAGATAACAAAAATGGTTTCCCATAAACCCTTGTATTAAATGTGTAAGCTAATTTAGTCAGAATCGACAAGTGCTGAGGAAAGAGATCCACTTCCTAGCCAGGTTAGCGCCTTCCTCAAGACTTGTTTGTACCTTTACCATCTGCATATGTTACATGACAAAGATTTTTAATTGGAAGAATCACCTTCTGGAGGATGCAGAGGTAAGTAACCTGTATGCAATCCACTACCATCTCCTGCTTTCCTTTGACAGTTATTTTATCATGGAAATAAATTCCTCTGACATTCAGTATAGAACATCACACAGAACTTTTAAGTACAGAAATGCAACCCTCTCACTGGAGACTGTTTTGATATTTCTGTCAGGGTTGATTTGTTCCAAACCTGCGGAAGTAGAAAATTTTCCATGGCCTAGCAAGGCCAATACCTACACTTTAGCGACCTGTTGTCAGTGCAGTGTAGCGCAAGACAAGAGTAGGAACTATTCCAAGACTTGGCTTCGCAGGCTACTAAGGGTTGGCCAAAGTGAGCTGCAGAAATGTCAGGTTTAAGTTCTGTTCTAGTTGGTTCACCTATCAAACAAGAACAACTCAACTCAACTGAAATTGGAGAAGAGCTCCCAATTATTATCTCATTGGTCTCAGCACCACCCATGGAACTAAAGTAACTAGAGATGAAATACTACACTTCAATAAGAAAAAAAAGCAAAAAATGACAGATACGAATATATATACGTAAACTTCTGACAAGTTAGACACATCAGTGCAAACTCTAGAGCCTATCTACACTCAACTTCATTTGAGGACTCATGCAGCAACTTTCCCTGTGAAAGGAGTGCATCTCTGCGAATAAACCTCAGCTCAACAATGGGGCAATCTACTTATGAAGTATCAAGAACAGAAATTTTCAAAAAGTTCTGGAAGACGTGGATTGGTCAGGTTATGGATCTTTCTGATCCCACGCTTCTTGTTCTTGATCTTTTTCTCTGAGAAAATGCCCTTCACCTGGGCTGCTTCCCTCCTCTTTGCAGTGTTGGAAGCTGGCATCATCCCATTCATCTAGAGATGCTTCTCAATGTCAAGCATATCACGACGAAGTTCAATTCCTCGAAAGAGCTTTCTAAGGTCATCATCCACCTTAATGATCGACTTGGGATCGTATGGGTAGGCAATATAATCCTTCGAATCGAAGTTTGATAGCATCCGAATCTGTCCTGCAGCTTTTAAAGCCTGGAAAAAGAATGATTTTCAGAAATCTGACTGTGAAGAATTATACCCATCACATTCTGCTATGAACTTTGCTTAGTACCACTTCTTATCGTCATATGGTACTTTGCAGACAAGACAAGAGTCGGAACTATTCCAAGACTTGGCTTCGCATGCTACTAAGGGGTGGCCAAAGTGAGCTGCAGAAATGTCAGGCTTAAGTTCTGTTATACTTGGTTCACCTTTCAAACAAGAACAACTCAACTCAACTCAAATTGGAGAAGAGCTCCCAGTTATTATCTCATTGGTCTCAGCACCACCCATGGACCACCAAAAAGCAAGAGTAACTGCTATCGAGTTCTTAAGAGGCTTCACTGCAATATTGAGTTTTTTGCTCGTAAGGTCAATCATGTTTTCTTTCCTACTTACATTTTTTTTAAACCAGTGATGGAAATCGAAACGGATCAATAAAATGGCCAGCATAAAAGAACAGTATTTAACAATTAAATATACCTGCAAGTCCTCCATTGAAGTTGGGTATGCATCCTTGAGATCAACGGCACCAATGCCCGATGGTAATTGCAATATCCAGTCAAACACTTGTTTCTTGTCCTTCAAATCATGCTTGGGCTACAGACAATTTAAAACTGAGAATGTCATTCTCGATAGAAGAGGGAAACGAAGGCAATTTCTAACTCAGTAATGATGATTAATTAGAGATATGGAAGTTCGCCATTCTATCAGGTTGTTCAGGAGCATTATATTGAGTCACCTTGTGAAAGAAGCGCTTCCCCTCATTGTTCACTTTTATTCTGGTGTCAATGCCTTCTTTGTCTGTAATCATTCAGAAATAAATTTGCCACAGAATCTAATGCTTATCAGTTCGTCCCCCAAAAGGGTAGAATATCTCTTCATAACATTCAAAATTTCACAAGAAGCTGTAAGGAAATAGAAAGCAAGAGACAAGAAAAATGCGGTGGGACACCTCTATTCCAGCCAGCATCATAAGTATCAAACAAGACAAGAGTCGGAACTATTCCAAGACTTGGCTTCGCATGCTA
The DNA here is from genome assembly GCF_000495115.2 of Populus euphratica. NCBI lineage: Eukaryota > Viridiplantae > Streptophyta > Magnoliopsida > Malpighiales > Salicaceae > Populus > Populus euphratica. The sequence continues at coordinate 228,940 of NW_011499993.1, forward strand.
CTAAGGGGTGGCCAAAGTGAGCTGCAGAAATGTCAGGCTTAAGTTCTGTTATACTTGGTTCACCTTTCAAACAAGAACAACTCAACTCAACTCAAATTGGAGAAGAGCTCCCAGTTATTATCTCATTGGTCTCAGCACCACCCATGGACCACCAAAAAGCAAGAGTAACTGCTATCGAGTTCTTAAGAGGCTTCACTGCAATATTGAGTTTTTTGCTCGTAAGGTCAATCATGTTTTCTTTCCTACTTACATTTTTTTTAAACCAGTGATGGAAATCGAAACGGATCAATAAAATGGCCAGCATAAAAGAACAGTATTTAACAATTAAATATACCTGCAAGTCCTCCATTGAAGTTGGGTATGCATCCTTGAGATCAACGGCACCAATGCCCGATGGTAATTGCAATATCAAGTCAAACACTTGTTTCTTGTCCTTCAAATCATGCTTGGGCTACAGACAATTTAAAACTGAGAATGTCATTCTGGATAGAAGAGGGAAACAAAGGCAATTTCTAACTCAGTAATGCTGATTAATTAGAGATATGAAAGTTCGCCATTCTATCAGATTGTTAAGGTGCATTATATTGAGTCACCTAGTGAAAGAAGCGCTTCCCCTCATTGTTCACTTTTATTCTGGTGTCAATGCCTTCCTTGTCTGTAATCATTCAGAAATAAATTTGCCACAAGAATCTAATGCTTATCAGTTCGTCCCCCAAAAGGGTAGAATATCTCTTCATAACATTCAAAATTTCACAAGAAGCTCTAACGAAAAAGAAAGCAAGAGACAAGAAAAATGCGGTGGGACACCTCTATTCCAGCCAGCATCATAAACATCAAGCAATTTCTTTTTCTGGGCTGGACAATAAAGCACCAAAAGGTGCCAACTGATGGATTGAATTTTTTTTAGTCCTCCCTTGATTGATTTCATGTTGATAAAAACGCTTTTATTAAAAACTTGATTGATTTCATGTCTTATAAACATGACAAAATGTTTTGTTCATGACTTGTTTGGTTGTGGGGATGAGAATAACAAAACGTAGAAGATGTGGAATTTACTCTTGTAATGTCTGTCTCCTAGTTTAGATCATTTTTATTTTATTTTCTTTTTTTTTTAATGGTTAATTTTTTTCCAACCGGTAGAAGGCATTGCAATTTTAATTAAAAAATTATACATTCATCAGTCACCCTCGTATTATTTATATCTAGAATTTGGAGTGCCATATGAAAAAAGTTTTCTATTTCTCTACATTGTGACAACACAATTTGAATGATCAATAAAAAGCAAAAAGATTAAAAAAACTTAAGATTATTTAAAAACAATTAAAATAACGGCATATTAGATCAATTCAAATTTAATCATTTGAATAGGCAACCTTGATAATGAACTATAATGACCTTGTATAAAGTAAATCAAAATAAATTATGAAGCTCAATTCTCAATTAAACCAATATTAAAAGATAAAATTAAAAAAATTCAATTAAAAAAATTTAAAAAAATAATTTGAATCAACTTGAGTTAACACATCAAATATGTGACCCAGGATATAAGACCATGTAACTTCATAAAAAGCAAATCCAAAAATAATATGAGAACCAATTCCTATTCGACTCAATATTGAATGATGAAATTAAAAAAATAAAAAAATAAAAAAAACAACCCGATTTAAATCACTAGACCCATGACAACTGGTATGACATCGAGATAATCTTATAGAAATAAAAAAAACAACCTAAATTAACCTTAATTAACCCACCAAATTCGCAACTTTGATCAAGAGGCTAAAATAACCACGTATAAAGCAAATTAAAACAAATTATAAAACACAATTCCTAATTAATCAAATATTAAAAGATAAAATTAAAAAAAATCTATTTAAAAAGTTACCTGGGTTAACTTGGATTAACTCGTTAAACTCGTGACTATAATCATGAAATCGAGATAATCTCATAGAAAATAAACCAAAACAAATAAGTAAATTAATTTGAAGGGTGAAATTAAAAAAAAAACAATTGAGTCACTTGATTAATTTTCCAAATCCATGACTTAAGTCTTAAGGCTTAAATGACTCTGTGAAAAGTAAATTAAAATAAATCATGAAGAACAATACATGAGAAATCAAATATTGAAGGATAAAATTGAAAAAAAAAAGAGTTGACTCACTAAACCCACTATCCGGATCATGAGGTTATGAAAACCTGTAGAAAGTAAATTGAAATAAATCATAAAGTTCAATACTTAACAAATCAAATATTGATAAAGGAAATTAAAATTTAAAAAAGAAAAAGAAAAGGAAGAAAGCACCATTGAAATGAATAGTCCTTTGTGAGGTGATCCATAATGAAAACACCATATATTTTTAGTGCCTTTAACTCAAGTCAACCCAAAAAAATTAAAAAACAAATATTTGAGGTTTTAATATATTATATGAAAAAAAATTAAGAAACAATTCATGTGAATGTAAAGATATATGTTGTAAATAATAAAGTTTTAAAAATTATTTCAAAATATTTTTTTATCACACATTGAAAATATATTATCTTCTCCTTTTAAGTTGAAATATTTAAACCAAAAAGATTTCTTATCCCACTTTAGAAAAATACAATTTTCTTCTTGTGAATATATATATCACTAGGCTTTCAATCCCATATTGAAAAAACTAAAACTATTTTTTTTGTGTTTATACAATGAACTTTGATATGAGCTAGTGATAAAAAAGAAAAGATAATAAGCTCGTGTGTTTAGATCGAGTAAGAGGAAAACCTTCGATTGCTCCCCGCATGAGGCTACTCTTATGCTTCATGAACCTTTTGTTTTTGGTCCTTGAACTAAAACCATCAATTTAGCTCCTCCATAAAAATTCTACTGGACACTATTTTGTCACGTGAAATATCTTAAAAATAAAAATATGTAAGGCTATGGATTGATTTTTTCATCAGTTGAGAAAAAAAGTACTTGTTAAAAAAAATGTCAATCTAGGTTTGTTCCAACAAACTATGTGAGGCTAGGTTTTTATGAATTGATTTTTTTGTTTGTTGAGGGAAAAAATATTTTGGTTCGAGGAACACCAGAACAAGCAAATTTCTTTCACATTTAGAGAAAATACATTACCTTAGTTATTTGTAGATTAATTTTTGTTTTTTTTTTAAAAAAAGGTTTATTGCGGGTTGCACCGGGTCCCTTGAGTTGCTAGTTTACTTAGAAAATTGCTCGAGTCTTTCTGAGTCAATTGCTTACCAAGTTTGGCTTTTTTCCAATCTGGTTAGGACACTAGGTTGCCAAATCCCAATTTATCCTCTCATGTCAGGCCAAGTCTAATAACTATATTTATTTAGCAGGGGGCATTTCAAAA
>NW_011499993.1:233954-234207 GCF_000495115.2 Populus euphratica
TTTAGATTATATACCCCTTAGTATAACAAATAGTTGACATTTTCATAGCAAGTAAATAGTCATTGGTCTTTTTGATTAGCCTTCCTCAGTCACAACAAAGTGACTTCAATTTGCATGTGCTAAGCATATAACTAGCGTTCTTTCCTATATGGTATAATCTACACATGTACTATAAAAGAAACTTGATTTGTTGTTAACATAAGTTATAATCATGAATACTTGACAACATTTACAAGTATTAGCATTATTCGAA
>NW_011499993.1:234676-268969 GCF_000495115.2 Populus euphratica
TTTTTTTCTTGTTTATCTTTTATTATTATTTGCTCTCTTTAGATAGAAAAAAAAAATTGCACGACAGATTTACATTTAGTAATAACAGGCTATAAATTGAGCATATAACTTAAAAAAAAATACAAAACTCAAAGAAAAAATAAATCAAAGTGTGAGGAGCCCACAAATAAATCAATAAAGATTCCAAAATATTTTTTAAATTTTTTTATATAAAAAAGGGACTCGTTTGGCCAAATATCAAACTAAAGTGGACATAAAAATTATGGGCAAGATGTATGGGTATGTTTTGTCAAACACATCCTTAATAAACATAATTTGGGTTAGCAGAGCCTAAAGCCCAAATCCAGTCCACTAATTACCTTCGCACTATTTCTTGCAATAATTACACAGAAACAAAGAGAAGAAGAAGACTTTACCTCGTGAAGTCGAAGGCAAAGGTAACAGTGCAGACATCGATTGAAGAATGCTCTCTTCCTTCTCTTTTCAGTCTCTTCTCCCTCTGTTCTTGTTTTTTTTTTTGTTATCTCTTGTAATTGCCTCCTCTTGAGGTTTTTTATGTTTACCCCCTATAGGGTTTTCTTTATCTTGTCTCTTTTTAGGGTTTTTTTTTTAATTTTTTTTATGATGGCCTCTCTCTAAGTTTCTTCTAATTGTTCTCTCTTTTGCATACACTGAGATTAGTATTTATAGTGCAAGAGTTTCATTATTTGTGAGAAGTAAAGTATCAATCAAACTTATTCTTTTTTTTAAAGTTCAAATTATAATTGAATTCGAAAATAGGCAACTATCATTATATTTTAAAGGTAAGGATTATGTTAAAGGCAGGGATTATCTTAAAAATAAGGATAAAATGACAAAAGCACATTGTAGTCCCTAATTTTAGTGCAAGCTCATTCAAATAAATCTTTGATATTTTAATTTTACATTTTAAACCTCATAAAAATTAAATTAAAAACTAATAGGCCAAAATTGGGTTACAACAGAAGATATCAATCTTTTAGTCATGTCACTTGAGCATGCAATAACATCAAGTAAAATATCATAAAATTAAGATTGCGATATTATGTCATCATGCGATCTCCTTGTAATTTATGTAGTATCATTAAATAATGTTAAATACTAATTTTTTTGAATAAAATACAATTAAAAATAAAAAAAATTAAATTTTTTACTAGGTTGGACTCAATCAAATATATTTAGATTTAGGCCAGACTCGTTAGATTATGAACAGTGGATAGTAAAACTCTCCATTATCAAGATGCAGGAGAAGGAGAGAAGCAACTCTCAGTTGCTTTCGGCAAACCTATGGTTTCAACATAAATTATATAAGTCTCACATAAATAATAAATTAAATTTTAACATTATCAAGTATGGTATTTGTACAATTTATTTTAAAAGTTAAAGCTGCAGTGTAAATAAATACCCTCTAAATCAACGAAAATGAGAAATTTAAGTAAATTAAATTTTAACATTATCAAGTATGATATTTGTACAATTTGTTTTAAAAGTTAAAGCTGCCTTGTAAATAAATATCCTCTAAATCAACGAAAATGAGAAATTTAAATTGAAAATGCATTCAAAAGTAGAATATATTATATGTATTTTTTATTATTATAATGAATTGTTTTTTAATTTATTTCAACTAATAAATAATTAATTGAAAAATCGATTAATAGCCAAATTTTTTTTATATAATTCAAGCATGTCCCATGAAATAAATTACTAGAAATTTGAAAATAAATAAAAAATCATAAAAGGCCAACCAAAAATAAAATAAAATGGATGGAGCTATTTACTTATTTTCTCCCATTTAAAATTACAACGTACAATAACTGTTAAGAACTGGTAAGTAAACGATTGCAAACTGGTAAGTAGTTTACTTTTTACTTCGTAATATTTATTCGTAAACTTAAAAGCTACTGTAACAAAACGCCAACTTCTCCCGCGCACAATTGCACACAAAAAAATCAAACTCCACTATCTCTCTCTCTCTCTCTCTGGCATTTCATTTCTACCCTGCAAAAAACCTAATCCCCCCAAATGGCATCAAATCCGGCAACTATAGAAGATCCCAGTCAAAACTCCAACACTGACGAGGAAACCATCGCTCTCAAGAAGAAACGGTCGCGGCGCGTGAGCTTCGCTGACCGCGAAATCACTTCCGTCCATATCTTCAACCGCGACGATGAATACGAGACCCCTCCTGACCCCCCTTCCACGAAATCCCCCATATCCGACACAGACGATGAAGTTCGTGCTTTTTTCGGTGACCTCGCCGATAGCGATGATTCTAAAGAAATATCTTCTCCCACTGGTGCCGATGATGACGATAACGATTATTCGATCAATTCCAGGAAGTCGTTTTTTCGGCCAGTCGAGTCGCCGTCTCCGGGTGGCAGCAGTATCGTTGGCTCTGCTTCTTGTAACGATGGTTTGTTCTATTTTTATTATTATTTGGTTTCAATTTTACTTGCTTTTTTTTAGGTCATTGTTGTTTGAATATTGACTAGCAAATTTTTTTGGGGAAAATGTTGAAGAATTTTTGTTGCCGTTACATTTTGTAGAGGACAACTTTTTTGGGCCTGTGTCAGCGAGTTTTATTAGAGCTGGAAGATTATCTGATTCTGGTGCATCGGATTGTAATCTTGATGTTACCATGGATTCGACTGCATTTTCAATGCATTACCGAAGTCTTGTGAGGTCAGTGTCGGGAGAAGAGTTTAAGACTCCCACTGAGGTTCGTGTCGCTGCGGAAGAGAAAACACCTTCGAATATTACCACCCCTTCTGATCCAGGGAGTTCCATGGTACTGACACAAGAGAAGAAGGTAACTTCGCAGAATGTTTCTGGTTTTGTGCAAGGTAGTGGGGGTAGAGATTCAAATGATATGAGTCTTGTGGGAGAAAACTTGAAGAGTTATGACTATGGGAAACTTTCTCCTGGTTTGGAAGCACTTTTATCAGAAGCTATGAAGGAGCCGCAAGCGGCTTCTGGTTTCCTTTCTGATTCTAGTAATGTGAAATTGTTGGAGAGGAGTGAGGTTTCTATGTTTGATGAGAATGAGAGCAGTTGCATGGATAGAAAGGATTGCGAAGATATAGAAGTTGGCAAGTTTGACATGCTTGACGTATCTACCAAGGGAGTATCTGTGGCCAGCATGGAATTGGATGAGGCAAATGTCATTTCTGTGAGCACCAATGCTGGCCAGTGCAGCACACCTGATAGAACGCAAGGTGTGGCAGTGGATGCATTCACTCATCACCAAGTACAAAGCCCTATTCAGCTAAGCAAAGTGCAAACTGCTGATCAGCTGGGTGGAGTGCAAATGCCTAATCAGCTGAGCAAAATACAAACTCCCAATCAGATGAGCATATTACAAACTCCTAATCAGATGATGCCTGTAAGATTTTTCTCTTGTGGGTTGGATCCTCCATTTCGCTGGTTCCTTCATTTGTATGAATTCAATAAGTTAATCTGCATAGGTGGTCTTTTACAATTAGTGGCCTGGATTTGTTCTGTAAATTCTCTGCATGATCTTTTCATTTTGTCTTTAAGGGTTGAGATATGATTACGTGGGCATGGTTTCGTTCTGGACAACTCTTGGCAACCATTTCTAGGTGTTTAGTTGGTGTTTCACAGACTGTGTTGAGGTGGTTTCGCTATTGCATTTTCTCTAAGTGATCATGACGATTCACAATTTTGCTTAACATTTACTGATATGCATCCTTGTCTTTTACAAAATGAAGATGGTTGTTTATGCACAGTTTTCCCCCCCCTATTGTAGGTGAAGGACCACAGTAAAGCTGCAATTGCAATCATGCACAGTTTCCCCCCCCCTATTGTAGGTGAAGAAGGACCACAGTAAAGCTGCAATTGCAATGGATGTGGAGTTGCCTGATGCTAGTGTCGGCATCACATCTAAAATGGATACTCAAGTTTTGAAGCTCAATTCATTAAAAAAACATGAATCTGGACAGCATTCAGCTGGCATTCTTAAAGATCATTATTTTGAGGATAGAAGAAATCAATACAACAATGATCATAATTCTGATCAACAACACAGTTCCATATCTTCTTTGTCTGCTAAAAGAAGGCAGGAGATATTTTTGGATGCTTCTAATTCCTGTAGACAATTATCATATGCGACTCCTTCACCGAAACAACCAGATTGCTTTTTAAGCAAGGCAAACTTAAAAAGCAGTGGGATTCAGCCTTCTCCCCTTGTGTCTAGTTTGAAAGATAGAATTGAAATATCAAAACTCAGATTGTCAAAGTTCATTTCTTCTGCAACTTCTTTCAATTCAGGGGTGGAAGAAAACAACAAAGCAGATAAAACTAGCAAACAGGTGGATTCCCCAGTTATGAACTTAGAAAAACATTTCTCTAGCATTGGCCCGAAGGACAGAGATCATGAGAGGTTAAGGTTAAGGAACATAGTTGGCTATGGTACTGTGGCTCCAAGTGATTTTGATAATTTGACTAACAGTGGAGGAACTGTAAGCCTTTCAGAAGATGGGGAATCTCTTATGCACATGTCTGCATGTATTCTTTCCAAGGAGAGGGAAGTCCGACCACATATTTTGGCCAAGAAATCCGACAGGACATCAGTTATCCCTGAATCCTCCTCATCAGTGGAGATCAAAGTGGATTTCACAAATCTTCTGAAAACAACCAATGCATCTGATAATTTTGTTTCTCCTCCATTGAAGGTTTTGGATCAGGGGTTATCATCAATACAACATCAAGAAAGTCTCTCTGGCGACATGAAGCAGCAACTGACATTTGATGAACCTGTTAGTGTTGGCTCCAATCAAGACAAGAATTCAGTAGGTAATGTTTCCATCAGTGCCCATGCCACTGCAGTAACTGACAAATTGTTATCATGGTTTGCTGAAAGGAAACCACAATCTGGTTCACTTCTTGATATTAATTATTCGGAAGACAGTTCGCAAGTGAAATGGGTGGATGACAGGCAGGGTTATCTTCAGAATAAGCATGGTGCATCTAAATCTCCAATGAACTTCCAAACTCCTTTGAGGGAGAGGGATGCCTCAAATATTCATCCAGTAAGGCCAGACAGGAATATCCTAATTGTTGCTCCTGACCTGAGACATTCTGAAGAGGAACTTCCCGGGGAAAGAAATAAATCTTCTCTGTACACTTCAGCCTCCGTCTACAGTCCTAAGAATGTAAATGGCTCGTCACTTAAGGTCATAGAGCTCTCTCTCTCTCTCTCTCACACACTCACACACACACACACACACACACACACACACACACACACACACACACACACTGAGACACAAACACGCTCACTTGGGACTCCATTATTTACGGACCCAGTTTCCTGGACAGGATATTCAGAGTTCTTCTGGTCGAAAAAGAAGAATTAGAGAATCAGTTCTTGACGATGCAGAACATGCAGAAGAAATTGGGAGGATAAAAAGGAGCCCAGAAAATAGGAATCCGCATTCTGATATGAAGTCCATGCTGGAGTCTTATGAAAGCATCAATGATAGGGAGGTGGTTATAGATGGCTCGACAGTGAAACATTGGACTGATGTATGTATAGATGTTACTATACCCTTATATTATTGTACCTGCTTGTGGTCAATTTATCAATAGTCGAGGTACCATTTATCATAGGTGTGAATTCGGTCTTGCACCTTGTGGTTAGGCCCGATTTCACCTTTTATGTTGTGGTTTATGCTGTGGTGTTTTCTTCCCAGTGGTTTGTTCCATTACTTTGTCCACAAAAGTTAATTTGTACTCTTTAACATTAAAGGCGGTATATTTTTTTTTGTAGATTGACCACAGGAGAAACAGTAAATTTTACTGCCATAGAAGTATAAATGAATGATAGAAATGCATGACTTTAATCACAAAAACTAGGAGATTTTTTAAGAAAATCATTACTTGATAGCAAATAGATAACGGAACAAACCCTTGAGGAGTGTTATGTTATTCAGAAGACACAAGGTGGCACAACACAAAGAAGGCATTGGCACCGGGGCCCTTTCTTTCTAGCTTGTTCCAATTTTAGTGTCTACAATACCACAAAGTAGTTTGGTATAATCTCACCCTTTATCTTTTGGATTCTCTCTAACTTTGTTAACACCTTGCAGATTTCACTAAAATTCTCGGGGGACACAAAACAGTTGCTCTCTCCATCAATTGATAAGCTAAATATTAAAGTGGTAATGTAGAATTTAAAATGTAATAGGCATTGGTGATCCCCACATTTTTTCCTTTCTGCATATACCTATGTGATTATGTTTCTTTTCTTTTCTGTTTCATTATGTAGATTGGTGTGTTGCAAGATATTTTGGTTCACCTGCAGAAGGTTAAGAAGTTTGAGATGCTTTGTTCCCAAATTCAGCCTCAGCCTCAGGTATGCATATTAAATTAACTCTGACATTTTATGGTTCTAATTGGTTCTTTGGATGCTCAAAAAATCTAGCCCCATCATTTCTTCTTATGAAAATGATAACAAATCAAGCTAACCATTTGCCTGCTAACACTGTTTTTCCAATTGGTTCTACAGAAAACATGTGATCTGTCCAGTGAAGTTAGGAGTAAAAGGTGGCTACTCATCATGTTGTTAATATGTCATGGATGCGGATGGTCATTGGTTCTTATATTACTGGATGGCATGGTTTAACATAACTGCTTACAATGTTGAGTGGATGTTGTTGCAGAATAGATGAAACAAGATCGGTGCTTTCCAAGTTAGTGTTTGAAAGGGCAAGGCTACAATTAATGTCTGCCAAGCGTGAGAAACTGCTGGTATGTTTCCTCTTTTGTGTTTTCCATTCTTAGGGTATCCATATCCTTAATCCCCTGCCTAGTATCTTCCATGCAGAAAAGAGCACGGCAACTGAGCTCTGCAATTCAGGAATCCAAGATTTTGAAGTCCAACAGTATCTGGCAATTGTCTGTGCCTGGTGAAGTTGATGATAATCTTCAAAATTCATGCGTGGATAAAAATGGAAGAAAAATAGAGGTATAAAATCGATTTTAAGATATGCATTGATTTATGTGCACTATATGCCCTTCAGCCCATGAAGTGCACTATTTATCACTTTTGTTTTGTTATTTCATTTCTGTATGCACCTTTTATTACCCAAGAGAAGAAAAGAAAATGAGAATGATTCAAACTTGGTGCTCAAATAATGTTATGGAAATTTCTCATGATATCTTATAACACAAACAAAGAGCTTGCCGAGGAATTAATGGGAACAACCTGCTTTCTGGAGACCTAAAATGTCAGTTTTTGGGTCTTTTAAGAACTTAGATAGCAAACATTGAATACTTTCCTCGTCAGCTGTCACCAGATGGTGAAAATTGTTCATAAGAATAATAACAAGATCCTAATAATAGCAAGTATTACAAAAATAGAACTCCCAAAATAACAAAAAATATCACAACTAATAAAATTGCAAATATTTTGAAAATTATTCTTGTTGTACTGCACCATTCTCATCTGGATGGAGAAAACTCAATCCTCCAATTTAAAATGTTTGAGAAGTACCACAAGTTTGATTCTTTTATCCAAAGCTTGAAGTTGCACACACCCTTGAACTTGAGATTAACAGTCCTTGGACATGCTTGCAAACAATGATGGCAGTGGCAATTTTTTTTTTTCAACCACGGGACCATTAAACTTGCATGGAATAATGAAGTCAATTTGACCAAACAACTTTCTCTTCTTCATCATACATCTTTAATGGTGGAACCTACATCCTCCAGCATAATGGACCTGTACTTCAACTTGATTGATGTTTCTTCTTGATGCTCCTCGTGAAAAACTTGATACTTTGTCAATACCATTCACCATGATACCATAGTTTTGAGTTTGTTATTGAGCCAGAAACTTTCCAAGCATACTGTTTTGAGCATGTTGAGTCACATAAGCCTCTCAAATGTCATTCTTATCTCAACCCTAAGGTGATACAGTCCACTCTCAAGATTTGCGTTCTCTCTTCCAAATTTCTGTCACCCATGACCTTTCCCCCACCCCATCCCCTGACACTTTTCTTATTCTGTTTTATTATCTAAGATTTGTTTTCCAGAACTTCAATTATAATGCCTTAATTGGAAAAAAAAAAAAAAGGACAACAAGAGCACTGCAGAATTAGATACATTGAACAGTGGCATCATGCCCTTCAAACAAAGGTCATTGAAATTTTGGAAATTGCAGCAGCAGAAGATGTTTGTTTTTTGTTGCTTGGACTGCAGTGATGGTAATTTTCTTTTTGGCTCAATGGTTCTTTCAGGGTTGGGATTGAATATGGCTCTGCTGCCAAAATTGATGTAGGATAGGATAAGGTAGAAAAGAAGATATATAACCTCAAATCCATGAAGGAATTACTACTGTTGAATCCACAAGAGCATATAAACAAAGAGGAAGATCCACCTCTCAAAGTGACTACACAAAGTCTTCATTTAACTGATGATGATATCTTATTATCATTCATGAACCACCTTCAGATACAGTGCATGATGCTTTATATGCATGCAAAAAAGCCCTAGAAGAGTACTGACTAAATAGGGAATAGAATCTTAATAATAATAAAGTCATAACTATAATAAAACCCTATTACTGCAAATATTACTATAAGAATACTTCCTAAATAATAGAAATACCTCAGGATTAATAAAATTAAAAATATCTTGAAAGTTATTCTTCTTGTACCGCATCATAGTGTTTTGTCCCCTTTTGAGGCTATATGGTTAGTGCATACCATTTTATAGGATAGATGTTCGTACTCCCTCTGTCCCATGAAAATAGTCCAATTTGATTAAAAAGAAAACAGTCAGTCTTAGCAAACATTGAAAAATTATTTGAATATTCCATAATTTTTAAATCCATGGCTGAAATGACTCATAATTAATGTTTTAGCTAAGTGCATGAGGAAAAATTATAAAAAATTGTGATTGGCCAAAAATCCAAATTGAACTTGCCCAATAGACTTGATTTGCTCCCATTCTGATTGCATATCAACTTCACTTCAAGTTTCTGAAGGAGATGCTCCTGTTATTGTCTGGCAGGATTCCGATGAGAAAGTAATCACAATGAGGCATGAAGCTGAAGCTTTAGATAGGAATATAAAGAGTTTAACTAAATCTTTCCATAGTTACTACAAAATGAAAGGCGAGCAAAGCAGTGGCGAGACTATTGCACTAGTTAATGATCATCTGAAGAGGAGAACCTCTTGCAGGTTCATACGCAAGGATTTACAGGTCTTTCAACTATTGTAATGACCTTTGTTACTGCTTGAATTTAAATATCTTATTTCATTGAGAGACAAATCCTGTCATCTATCTCCTCAGTTGTGGGAAGTTGAGGATCTGAGGAGCAGGAATGGTCAACTAAATTTTGTGCTCAACTACCATGACTTCATCAGCCAAAGGTTCCTTCTTTTCTGGAACGTTTCTCCTGGTTGAAAATCTGTTGTTGAGATATAAACTGCTTATATACTTGAGCGTGTTCTTTTGTTTTATGAAAAACAGGTTCACAATAAATGCTGTTCCCACCCGTAGTATATCTATTGCAAACCAATTGAAGCACACAACCATCATGAAGGTAATCAAGTCAAATTGTATTCTATATGTTCAATTAATTTTCAGTATTTAATCCCAAAACTCTATGTTTCTTGTTCATTAGATCTTCCCTAATATGGATGCTTGTGTAGCATTTTCATATGCTCTAAATTCTGAGACTACTAAGAAGTATGCGAGCTCCAAAATTCTGGCACAGGAAACACAAGTACGTCATGGTATTATTTTTCATTCAATTCTTTTATATCCTGCATTGAGACTCTTTGGATGCTATTATGTCTTTTAGCTTACACGGAAACTTCCAATCTAATTACAGCTGAAATGTATGCCATGTGCACTTTCTGTGTTTAATTTTCTTTGCTTCCCATCTGGGTTATTCTTACAAGTAATTGATGTTTTAAATCCTTAACTATTATTGTTGTGATGCAGGTTACCAGTTCACTATTGCATAATCTACTAGATGTGACTGAGGAAGTACAGCAGGCACAAATAGAAATCAGAAATCTGGTTAAGACAAGCTTTTCTTCTCCATCTGGTATAAACACCCCCCCCCCCCCCCGGTCATCTCCAATACCTATAATCTGGTCAAATGAATTATATTCTTAAGAAGAAGGTTGTCTGCATTACATATTGCAGCACTAAAATCAAATCTTGAGTTATGGTTCCAATATTGAATCTGAGTGTCAAATGACTTTCAGTCACTACAGTTGCCATGAACAAGATCAATTTAGCCTTTTGAATCTTGATGAGTTGTGCTTGTGCAGTAATCAATGCCCCATACTTGGTATGGAAACATGCAAATCAATATGCATTACATAGCGATGCACTCTTTGTTTTCTGTTAATCCTGCTGCCTTACAAGGTGACTAGGTGATCATAGAAATGTTTACGTATTCAACACATGCATCCTGGTTTCCTATAATCCTCTAGTGATGATTATCTTATTTGTGTAAAATTTATTTAATAATTGATGCATTTGATTCATCGAACCTCCTGTATCTGTGTGATTTCTTGATTGTTTATGCTATTTGAACATGCCAAAGCCATAGAAGCATGTGCATTTAGTCTGCTCTGCTTGGGTATGGTATATTACATATTATTATTATTTATTTTTTTTGCAGTTGAAAAGCTTGATTTGCTGCTTTGTTTCGTTGATTTTAACACTGGTTGGAAGGTGGTGGTGACTCTTGACATGACATGTTTGAATCGGTAAACCTACTTGTTCATTCCTTTTTCATATGTGGAAAAGGTCTTGCAAACTTCAATGCACTTGCTTAATTATATTATTATAATTGACAATAGATATAGAATATTCTGTATGTAAAAATAAACCACATTTTTATTTTTATCTAGTTTTGCATTCCTACATGTTTAGTGGAGAATACTTTCAGCTGTTTACTTTCTGCATGTCTCATCTCCTTGTTGGTCTATTTACGCAGTGTTGGTCTATCATACAATCTTAAGTAGGTCCTAAGGGGGTTAGTCTGTATAGAGGCTTACCCTTCTGATTTTTGTATCAATTGCCTACTCCCAAAACTCAGAAGAAGTCCCAGCTGGGAACCTTTACCATCATACCAGATCAAATAAAGATGCTATAATTTTAGCATGCACTTGTTTGCTTTAATGATGTGTGTATTATTCCTAGAAATAATTTACTAGTAAACCTGCATGTTATGTGAGCCCAATAATTTGACACGATTTTGGTTGGTTTGATCTTGTAGTTTTGTAATGTGATTCTTATGTGGTACTACTTATCATCAACAGGGACATCATAGGACTTATTGGCTAATCTGCTGAATACACTCGTTTAGATGTGTCAATCCTCCATGTAACAGGAATGTTAGCTTTTAGAAAATTAATCATTTTATCAACCTTCTAATAATTGCAACCATTATCTTTGTGAGAGCGTTGTTGTTGATGTCCATGCTCATTCTGTTAAAGTCACAATCAACTATAAAAATGATAATGAATTGACAACAAAGTGAAGTGAAACAAAATGAGAGTTTACATCCCAACCAGGAGCTGAGCTTTGTTTCACAGTACGCATCATGATTGAGAATGCAAATCAGATTATTTACCACAAAAAAAAAAAGCAGATCATTTGAGTTGATTGTTGTGTAAACTTTAGTCCAACCTGTTTTAGGCATTTCCATGAAAATGTTTTGTTGTGAAATGGTAAGGGCATCTGTCATTTCTTGTATTGGATTTATTTTTTACTACAAAGAAAGTTTCATAACAAATTATGCATTAACTTCAGCAATTCTAGTATTGGGAAAATAAATGAATCTAAACATGTAGCGTGTGGCCTGAGATCACTACTTTCTCATATACCACTTTGAGGAACTTGGACCTGTAGCGTGTGGCCTGAGCTCACTACTTTCATATGCTGTCTTCATTTTTAACAACATTGCTACTCTTTACACAGGCATTTACTGTATGTTTAATGATTGTGTTGTCTGATAACTTGGTTTTTGAAACAGTGGAGTTTATCCATTAGCAGCTGTTCCATATGAGTTACAAGCTTCTACTAATGGAACACACAAGTTGTTGCCCGAGTCACTCTCAGCTCAAGTAAAAGCTGCTGTTGATAATCTTAGAATCGGCTTTTCAAGGATTGCAAGGCTTTGCAAATGCATTTCTCAGGTGATGCAATCCTTAAGCACTTGAATGCAGTGAAGGGTCCATCTGTATTCTGTACTTACTTTCTGGGTGTTCTGGTCAGTTTGCTGATTTTACTATCATATCATTCTATACCTATAATCATTAGTAGAGATGTATTGTTCACGATTATTTGGTGCAATATGGATGGAGCGAAACTTCAGAATATTTGCATCCCTATCACGCCCAGGCAACTTCTGCTGGGACAATATATAATCTTTGGTGTACAGTCAGGGTCCATTAGAGGAGTCTTTCTACTTGATATCTGCTGTGATGGGATAGGAAAGGATTCTGAGAATATGTGCTATATATCTAGATGCGTGAACTTTTATTCTGTTTTTCAGAATTCTAGCTGCCTTAGGGGTGGAGATCTATTTAGTTCCATTCCTCTGAGATTGACATCAATTTGTTATAATTTAGGCTGTGTTTCCCTTGCTGGTGAAAAGCAGTGTCGTTACAACAAATGGACTTGTTGACTTCTAGTTGCCGCCTTGTTGCAATGAATTCTAGATAGCCCAAGGACTAGTTAATTAACCCCGACTGCTCGGTCAGCAGTTAAAAGAGATAACATTGGATATTCATGGTGTGGTAAACACTACCATTACAGAAACCTCCTCAAACCATGGTAAATATGTGGGCATGCAATTAAGACAGTATTTAATTTCAGGTAGGAGCTTAACAGTAGATAGATTTTGTGAAGTCTAATCTAAGTCTGTATACAGAAAATTTTTGGAGGGATTAACAGGGTACTTGTAGAAGATTGGAGGAGATAACTTCACTTGTTTGGTGCATGCATAGAACATGGCAAGAAATAGTTTGGTGTGTTGGACATCCTTATTTTGTCCAACCTCTGCCTATAAAATACCTATTCTTTTTTTAAATTTCTATTTAAGTACTCCATCTTTAATTATTTATTTGAGCTGCTTATCTTTTATAATTTATATGTCATGGTGGCCTTGATGAGTTTCATCAAGGGAGTGGTGACGTAATTGTTGAGATTTGAAAAAACAAATTTATAAAAAAAAACATATTGATAGTTTTTTTTTCTTTCCTGGATTAGATGTTTTTATAAAAGGGGTATTGATAATTATCCCAATGCTATATAATACTTTTACTTTTGTAATCACAGTTCTATTAAATTTACTCGATATATAGTAAAGGTATAATTTAAGAAAATATATATTATAATTAAAAGGTATTTATGTAATGGAGAAAATTAGAAATTAAACAAGTTTTCATAAAGGATTTTTCTTGAGAACGATAAAAAATAGAGAACAAAAGAAAGCCATTTGAACGAATTGTTTTTTTAAATAATTTGGAAAGTACAATCAAGCATGAGCTCTCTTGGAGAGGTTTTTGTTTGAGAAATCTTTTGGGAGAAATTTAGAGTTGTGTCTAAAAATTATGACAACATTTTGATCTTTCACGGCATAGAAATGAGATGTAGAAATAATTTGAATTATATTTTCATTTTTTATTAATTACATGAAAAATGCAATCATGGGAACAAATCGTACACAATTGAAGATCACAAAGTCCAACTGACAAAATTTACAGCACATGGGTAAAATTGAACAGAATGGAAGAACATAAATGAATAAATTTAAAGTATAAAGATAAAGCTGCATAATTGATGTAATAGCTCCCAGTCTCCCGCATCCTCTCCTCGTTGAATTTGAGTTGATCTCGATTAGCACTCGTCTTGGACTGGGTAGGCCTTGCAGGTCAATCAACAATAACTGATTGCTGTTGATTGTGTGCAGCAACTCTCTAACTCTGTGCAGTTCTTATAATTTTACGAGGACAATTTCTCTTTTTATGGCTTGAATCCCTACAATAAAAACATCATTTCCCCAGATACTGGTAGTTCCTCCAACAGTGTCCTTTGCCTCTACAAATATAACACTTACCCAGTTGTCGAACAATCTCGAGGGTGTTTCAAGTTACATCTCCCGCACAATGGATACACAAGTCCCCTCTATGTAGAAGACCCCTTTATAGCATTCTCTTTGTCGAGGTGAACCTCTTGAGGATCCCCTACCAGTAATCTGTCTGGAACCTTCGGATTCTCTATCTACAATAAAACTCCCCCTCTTTTGAAACTAGTTGGAAGACTGCTCGCTCTTCCCCTTCTTCAGTAGAGGAGGACTGTTGATAGAGTTTATAAAATCTCTCCTCTTAACCCCGGCCGTCTAGCCCTATTCACTCACCGATCTCGGTATGTCCCGAAGTACTCTCTCCATCCCTTAAGCAGCCTGTACCAATTTATGGATGGACTGAAATCGCATCACTATCAGCACCATCTTCAACTCCTGTCGAAGCCCATCTCAGAACCTCTTTACCAGATGACGCTTCATGGGGAGATAAGCAGAAATGAAGATAAATAAATAGTTAACGGGTTGTAATTGAATTTTTGACATGGCCAACCCAATTTTTTGCATTCCTCTATTTTTTCTCAAACTTGATTTGGTTCTAACCCTGGATCAACCCATTAGGCTGAGTCGAGTTTTAAAACTATGGCTTTAACATGTGGTTTTTTTTCCTTTTTTTTCATGATTTGTTTTTTAAATTTTGTCAATTTTATTTTTTTAATATTTAGATGATTGAGAATTTAACTTTATAATTTGTTTCTTTTTATTTTTTTATATAATGTTAATGTGGTTTACGAGTTTGCTAAGATAATTCAGGTTGCTCTTGTTTATGGTTTTGGTGGAGTGTTTTTTTTTTAATTAAACTTGACTTTTTTAAAGTCTATTTTTTTTATCATACAGTTAAAAAAATTAATTTTAGAGAAAAATCATATTATTAAACTTTATAAAGTAACAAAAATTAAAAGGTGTGTGGAAATTAATGTTTACCCATAACTATTATAATCTTTTTGTTTCCTTTTCTTTTTGAATTTTTTAATGATTTTTTCTCAAATTTACTTTTGTCAATTTCATCAATTAATATTAAGATAATTCAGAATTTAGCTTTATAATTTTTTTTATTTTACCTTTCTATAAAATTAGCATGATTTGCAGATTTGTTAGCGTAACCTAGGTTGCCTTGGTTTATGGGTTTGGAGAGGGTATCTTTTTTTTAATTGAACTTGACTTTTTTTTTTATTGTCAATTTTTTTCTCATATAGTTTAAAATAAATTAGTTTAAGAGAAAAGTCATATTATTAAACTTTATAAAGTCTATGAACTTATTCACAAGTTTAGTTGGTTGACCAGGTTCGCGAGTTTTACAAGTTTAACTATTTTTTTTTTATTTCATCCTTAAAAATTAGGTTAATTGGAAATTTAATTTCATAATTGGTTTCTTTTTGCTTTTTATGAGGCTATCGCAATTTTAAAAAATATATCTCGGTATTGAGTTGGTGTTTGATTTTGTAATTGTCTATTTTTTAATATATAATTAAATAAAAAATAGTTTAGAAAAAAATTATAATCCTAATGGAGTCTGTAACCTAGTTTACAGGTTTGACGTGTTAGCATGAGTTACCTGATTCACATGTTTGGCGAGTTTACCCATTAATTGAATATTTTTTTTTTTTTGGTATTTTAATTGTTTTTAATTAATTTATTTTTATTTTATTATTCAGTATTAGATTGGTTAAGAAATAGATTGCATGGTTGATTCTTGTTTGCTTTCTATAAGGATAATTGTCTCAAATAAATGTCTATATTTAGATTGGTGCTCGATTTTATAAGCATATATTTTTATCACATAATTAAATAAAAATAATTTATAAAAAAGTCATCAAACCCAGTAGAGTCCATGATCCAGGTCGTGGGGGGACCAAGGTCAGTCCAATTTGTTGTTGTCTCAATATTAAAAAAGAAATTGAAGTTGTTTTTAAAGGTAATTCATGTTTTTACTGATCATAAAACTTATTAGACCCATGAAATCGATTGGTTTAAGTCGAGCTAGCTCTAACATGGTTTAATTGAGAATTCAGTTTCATAATTGATTTCGTTTTGTTTTCTACAAGGTTATTGCTATCTCAAAAAATACCTCGGTATTGAGTTGATATTTGATTTTGTGATCATCTATTTTTATTATTATATAATTAAATAAAAAATAGTTTTTTAAAAAATTATAATATCAGTAGAGTTTTTAATCTGATTCATGGGCTTAGCTTGCCAACCTATGTTACTCAATTAATAGGTTTGACAAGTTTACCCACCTACCATATATATATATATATTGGCTTTTTATCTCTCTTTTGTTTTTAAAAAATATTGTTTGTCAATATTGGTTTGGTTAGAAAATAGTCTATATGGTTTATTTTGGTTTATTTTCTATAGGGTTACTACAATCTCAAATAAATATTTATTTCAGGATTAATGTTTAATTTAGTGAGAAACTATTTTTATTATATAACTAGATAAAAAAAGTTTATAAGAAAAGTTATCAAACCAAATAGAGTTCATGACTCAAGTTGTTAAGGGATCGATGTTAATCTAATATGTTGTTATCTTAATATTTTTTTTAAAAGATTTTAAAAGTTATCTTTTAAAAGTTAAGTTATGCTTTTATTGATTATTTAAGCTACCTTTGGATCTATAAAATTAATCAATTTAAGTTGGGCTAGATCCCATATAGTTTAATTGAAAATTTAAGTTAAGTAAAGAGCTTAAATGAGAGATTTTAAAATTGATTTACTTGACTAAATTTAATGACACTATAAAAAAAAACTCTTCATACTTTTAACATTCTGTTTTATATTTTTAAAAAATTAATTTGACTGAACCGACTATGAGTCAATAGATATGGGGTTGATCAAAGAAAGATGAGCTCGAGGAATTTTGTCACCACTGATGGTGAAGGTGATATACAAATGTTGATTCAAGGAGCGGTGAACTATAAAGAGAGCATGATTTCCCCAATTATCAACGATGAAACGTAATTATTAAATAGTTTTTTGAAATTCATTTGCAAATAAGAGTTATTGTAAAACTGTTTAGGTCTTCATGCATACTTTTAACTTGCAAATGCATAGCAAGCAAAGGCTCAAGGATGTTTGAGGTCTCTTGCTGGCAACAGATCACCACATTTCGTAAGTATCAAATTGGGAGTCCATTTATATCTTGCAGTGCCAAGTCTGTTTGACAATCCGAACCTCAAATAAGAAGCTGGGAGAATAGACAACAGGATGAGGTAATCAATTCGGAACTCAAAAAGAGACCCAAAGAGTTTCAGGTAGAATAGAGACAGCTTAAGCTTCCATAAACATGGATATAATAATCAATGCATTCAGTTTTTCTTCCATTGTAGAATGGTTCAATGTCATTTACTAGTAATTTTGCTACATATATGTTGTGTTCTAAAACTACTAATGTTGTGGCTTAAAATGCCATACTGAAGCAAACACAAACAGGATAAATTCAAGGGAAATAGAAGTCACAACCAAAATGCATACATAGCTAGTTTAGTCCAATAAATGCATATTCCAACCACTTTCTCAAGCTGGTAACTCAAGCCTCACATTGTTTTTCCAACTGCAACACAAAAATAAAATGTCATTTTCTATAATCATCAGCACAAGGCTGGAAGCTTTTCCTAAAGTTTAAAGACTAACCTCTGGAAATAATAATAGAAGAAGTCAGCATACAATAATGTCTGAACAGTTCCTGATATCCAAGCTGCGATGAAATTTAGATAGCAAAATATTAGTAATTTGTTTTATAGGGATATGCCTCCAAATGCACATGTGAATGTACTGAGGATGACATACTTATCCAGTGGACAAAGTGTGGCTCCGTAAAGTAGCGATAAACCCAGTTTAATATGTACAACGCTCTGTATGCGCTGCAGCAAATAAGAGTAACAAAGTTAACAGGGATTTTAAAGTGCAGCAAGTATGCAGAACATGGAGTTATAAACGTACTCAGCTTTCCTAGCAACACAAGAAAAATAAACAAAGAAATGACATTTACATATGACAACAATATGGTAATCAAGATTCAAAATTGAGGAAGAAAGAACTCCCACTGTAAAATACAAAAATACCTTATTGACCCAAGATAAAAACTAAAAAGATTATGCAATAAGAAATACCCAAGGAGAAAGACATATTGTCCTGTCAGGTTGTCAATATTTCTTGTCCTCTGCAACAGTACTAGTTGAGGAAGTATGGCAACCGCTTCCAGATACAAGGAGAATGTCCATGTTACCTGGAGAACCAAATTTCAAGATACAACAAAGTCAATACAGCCAATAAGAATAGCATAGGCCCAATCACTCTTAAAAGTATATGCATGCACACAGATGTATGCAGGCATATATGTCTGTATGTGTGCATGCATCACATTGCTGTTAACATCTTGGACAAACAATATATGAACTGAAGCATTCTAAATAATTAGATGGAAAGACATTGTTACCTCTCTAAAGGTAAATTTTTCATGTATTAGCAAGGCCAAAATTAAGCAGGGCAGCACAAGAAATAAATGCCGAAAGGTGTCATGGTCCTTGTCATAAGATCTCCGAACCAACTTGTGGCGTCGAATATACCAGACAATAGAGAATGAGCTTCCCAGGAATATCAATTTCATCACGGTGTTATAAAATGAGACATAATGAGTGAATATGTCTAAGTAGCGAGTGGCAAAAACAAGAGCATAGAGTTCCTGAGTCTTTAGAGAAATGCCTGCAAATAACACAGGGAAGTCAAAAGTCTATGACTAACAATTTGAAAGAGAGAACTCCTACTTCACAGAGCTATTAAAAGGTCAAAAGAGGATGTGTCTGGTTGAATGAAAAGGCTCACAAACCCATTCGTTTGGCTATTAATTATGCAACACGATAATTTAGATATGTGTTTGGGTGTGCATGACAACATGGGGCAAAACACTGTTACTTGCAAAATCCTGTTTTAAAAGCATGACCAACATATATAGCAACCTCTTTAGAAGAATTCCTCATTCTAACCACACAAGCACAATCATGATCGAGCTAGGAAATGGCTCCAGGGAGTAGGTGACTTAATAACTCAACCCATCCACTCCTAGTGAAAACAAGAAAGCAAGAAAAACCATTTTGAATCATATTGCTAGTTCTGTCAGATGGTCCTCAACCAGCAATTTATTCCATCATAACCATTTTGAATCATATTGCTAGTTCTGTCAGATGGACCTCAACCAGCAATTTATTCCATCATAGCAACCTACAATTAAAGCATAGTTCAGTTGCCAAACTCTGATATTTTTCCTAATTGATGTATCCCTCAAGAGGAAGAAATTTCTTAACATCTTTTGCAGTCTTATGTATGAAAACAAGAGGACAGGAGGACATACCAAACAAGCATACCAACAATAACCAGCTATTTCATCGCTAAAACTCAGCAAAATTATGTGCAGACATACAATTGAGTTCGAAATGTCGACTAAAACAAAATTCAATCAAAAGAAGGTTTGTTGCTCACTGTAGCAAAACAAAATGAACGTTATCACTGATAAGCAAAACATCTTCCGACCATCACCTTCACCCTACTGCTTTCAAACCACACTGCAATTACCTGAATCAATATGTAATTCTGCCATGGCAATACATTTTAATGACCTCTCTTAAATCTCAAGCTATTCCAATCTGATGACCTTCTTTCTCTTTCACATTGAAATAAAAACATCTCACTTCATTTCACTGTTTATCTCATGCCATATCTTCTTCAACTACCCCTGCTATTACTAGATTCAGTCTAAGATTACACTCAGGGACGGCATAGTCCCATATCATCACAATTTCTCAATTGTTTCTAGTTACAGTTTTACTTGCATTGAAGCCCTAAATGCTACCATACAAAAACTTTGCTAAACATTACATAAACATCAGGAAACAACGTTCACAAACTGAAATTCTTTCAATTATGAAGCTCAATGCATATTCCCTACGGAAAAGCTGCTTGGAATACAGGGTTAAACTATTTTCTCTATGTTCGTAAGCTGTTTTTAATCATTCATTCTAATACATTCTCTCTCTAATATACCATACACCTACACCACCAACATGATAAAAACTATTCATATTATCTAACCAACAGAAGACATCACCAAAAGAATTCATAAAATGCATTCAAATCAAGCACAATACTCCTCTCCTTATCTCTCTATTAACCAAAAAAAGAACACATTTTGAGTCAATAAAACCAAACAAAATCCCCTCACTACTTTCACCTAAAATAACCCATTTCATCGAAATACAAACCCATCTTGAAAAAAAAGCAGAAACCCATTTACCATTTACAATAAAGATGCAAAATTTATAGCAAAATACACACTTCAAAGCAAACCCATTAACCAAAACGCACCCAAAAACAGAAAAAATCTCACTTCATTTCACTGTTTATCTCATGCCATATCTTCTTCAACTACCCCTGCTATTACTAGATTCAGTCTAAGATTACACTCAGGGACGACATAGTCCCATGTCATCACAATTTTTCAATTGTTTCTAGTTACAGTTTTACTTGCATTGAAGCCCTAAATGCTATCATACAAAAACTTTGCTAAACATTACATAAACATCAGGAAATAACGTTCACAAACTGAAATTCTTTCAATTACGAAGCTCAATGCATATTCCCTACGGAAAAGCTGCTTGGAATACAGGGTTAAACTATTTTCTCTATGTTCGTAAGCTGTTATTAATCATTCATTCTAATACATTCTCTCTCTAATATACCATACACCTACACCACCAACATGATAAAAACTATTCATATTATCTAACCAACAGAAGACATCACCAAAAGAATTCATAAAATGCATTCAAATCAAGCACAATACTCCTCTCCTTATCTCTCTATTAACCAAAAAAAGAACCCATTTTGAGTCAATAAAACCAAACAAAATCCCCTAACTACTTTCACCTACAATAACCCATTTCACCGAAATACAAACCCATCTTGAAAAAAAAGCAGAAACCCATTTACCGTATAAAGATGCAAACTTTATAGCAAAATACACACTTTAAAGCAAACCCGTTAACCAAAACGCACCCAAAAACAGAAAAAATCAAAACTTCTAATACATACCGGCACATGATTTGATGGTGTGGATCTTAAGGAGCAAAACAAGAACACTAGCCAGATGGGTCATGTCCCCTACTAATCTGAATATATTCATTATTTTTCTTTATATATATTTGTATATAAAGTAGTGGGGTTTTCTTTTTCTGGGTTTTGTTTGGATCAAACGGATAATGTTTTGTGTTCAAAGATCTGCTGCAGCTCCTGTTTTTTGCAGATCTCTCCGATTGTCTTACGAGAGAGAGAATTTTTTGGCCTTTTTTTATTTTATTTTTTTATTAACTAATTTAATTTAATTTTATGGTAATATAATTTTAATGGGCCCAGGACTATTACAAAAATGGGCCGGACATTGATGGGCCTTTCCCTACTTAGATATGAGGCTCCTTGGTAGACGACATGTCGCATAAGTGGCATGTCAAGTTTTGTTTCCAGCAACCTCTTTTTCGTTAATGGACGACCAGGCAGTAATTATGATATGCTGCCACTAGACCTCATGGTCACGTAACCCTTATTAAGTCATGCTTAATGTATGACTGGCTTAGAGACATGGTTGATTTTTATTTTTTTTAAGATATAATTTTTTTAAGGTATAAATTATACTACATAAAAGTAAAAAATATATGTTTTTTTTATATACATCTCATAAAAAAACCAATCACACCTTTATCTCAAACACCTTTTTAGTTTTTTTCCACACAGTCAAATTATATTTTTTAAAATTCTTAATTTATTTTTAATTTTAAATTAGTTTTTTAAGTGTTTTAAATTGTTTTAATATAATGATATCAAGAATAAATTTTAAAAAATAAAAATATTTTAAAAAATATTTTCTGCCATGTTTCCAAATAAGTTGAAGTAAAAAACTAAATGATGCTCCAATGTTTACAGCCTAATTTCTTTGAGCCTTAATCTTCTGTTCCTCCAATTCTTTTGTCAATTTAATTCATGTAATCACCTTTGTTTACATGCTATATAATATACTAGTATATTAATTCATGCTTCATGTTGAATTAAAAATATTAAGAGCATAAAAAATAGTTGAAATGTTTTAAATTAAATAATTATGATAGATTTAAGTATTTTGGATTTGGCAATTATACCAACCTAACCGACTTGGGTTTGACATCCAAGTAATTTAGGTGTTGCTTGTTTGTCTAATTCAAGTAAATATGTATTCAACGTCATTTTCTGAATTTAAAAATAATAAAATAATAATAAAATACTAAAATATCTCCCATCATTATAGAAAATTACATAAAAACAATTTAAAAGAACAAGAAATACCCTCACATACAAAACTTATTTTTTGTCTTTTCAAAGATCAAATATGTATTTGAATTATTTAATAGTTTGTAAAATATCAAACCTCTTAGTTTTGTTAAACTTGGGGGATAGAATAATTTTTTTACTAGGAAAATAATCAAAAAAACCTACCATACCTTGCTGAAAAGTTTAATGACCAATAACCCTATGAAAAATACTAAAATACCCCTACAACTAGGGGTTCAATTTTTTCAACCGCAAAATAATAATTTAATTTTATGTGAAAAGATAGCATTAGCATTATCTCAAACTTTTAGAACTTATAAAATTCGTTGTACAAGTCTTTAATAGATTGTGTCTCGGTCCATAGTACACTTGCACATGGTTACCAGATCCAAATTTTGTGGGTCTAACAATTATTCCAGACCTAAACACCTCAGGTGTGGCAATCATATTAGACCCGTGCCTAGATTTGACACCAAACATGGTTATAGATCTAAATAGCTTGGTCCTGAAATTATTACTAGACTCAAGGTGCTTGGATGTGATGACTATGCCAGACTTAGGCAAGCAACAAATAAAAATAGGGTAATTATGCATTTTAGTTTTTAAAAGAAAAAAAAGAAAAAGAAAAAACACAAATAATCAATCACCGGTAGTAGTGTAACAATGATATGTCAACACATACTGCATCATGTGGAAGAGGTCATGACAACGCATCTATTTATATGATAGATGACTAGATTTGGCTATAGAGAAGTGTCTTAGGTGCCTTCTTAATAGTATGGGCGCTGCTCACTCGATAGGAAATGTAAAACACTTGCCAACAGTTTTTCGATTAAAAAATAAAAATTATAATATGAAAAATACTAAAACACCTCTCCCAGTCTTCTTAATTACACAAAATATCCATATAAAAATACCAAAATATCCCTAAATGTAAAGTTTCTTTTTTGTTTTTTCTGATACTAAAAGCATTATTTAAGTGTACGTGAAAATTAAAAAAATCCTAAATACCCTTGTGGAAGAAAACCAAAGAAATTTTACTACTCGTGAAAATATAAAAAATTAAATGAAACAACTATTATGATCCACGAAAAAAAAAATCTATTGATCTACATATTTCCCTACATCATTTAGTTTTTGTTACAATCTCCAAAATAACATTTCTGGTAATGTTTTTATTTGATTGTTTTTAGCTGCCACATAGTATATTTCTCTAAATTTTCTTTCACTGCGGATTGTTACGCATGGTTAAAATGAGATCTGTATAATGTTGATAGGAATGTGACTCCATGGTTGGTCGCTGCTTGGTATCCTCCTTTGGACAGCACATTCAAGGCCAATACAGAGAAGCGGAAAGTATGAGAGTCGAGATGGAGGACTTGCTGTCACGGCAGTTTTGCAGCATTTAAATGATTGTTTATATATATACTCAGTGAATGCACTTACTGGAACACAAGTGTTTCTTTCCTTTTGCCTGTGTGCAAGACCTCATCAATTCTAGCTGATCATAAATATACCGAGTTCATCCATGTTGTAGGCCATAATTTGAAAAGAAAATGGCCTACGCATCTTTAAGCATTTCCTTGTTGATGATGTGAAGTTGCGAGTTAGGAGTTGGGTGCTCTAGGATAGATAGATAGATAGATTCATTGTATTCCAACTCTTATAATATATTGTAATTGCATTGACCTTCTTTTTTTAATATATCACAATATGTGGTTAGAAAATCATATGCTGGAGCAGATAAATGGTTTAAGTGGGATATAAGTTCCATCTCAAGCAAGAAGATACCTAAAATCGTAAGCCAACTAACGCTGCTGCAGGTTCATTCGAAAAAAAGTTTAAAAGGGCTGCATTTGCCGGAGAATTGGGTGCATGCAACCCACCTCTACTTGATATAAGCCACTGTTTAATGGTAGCATTCAGGAAACAAAGATTATGGTCTGGCTCCCAGTGCAGGCAAGCCACTGGATGGTTTGGTTTTGGTATGGATAAAAAAATGGAAATCTAATATCAGATCAGGAGCGGACTTTCCTTCTGGGTGATGTATTTAGCTAAAAAATTAAGCGCAACCAGCTCTGCTTTCGCCATATTGCAGCTCTGGCTTGAATGACTACATGGGCCGAAATGTGAATGAGAAAACAAGCAAAAGGCACAGGGGCAGTAAGGTTACATTGACCATAAAACCTAAAGAAGCTTTAGAATTGTCCAGCAGTGGAGTGTTTCCAGGGTTCAGACCGGTGGTGCCACCACTGGATGGCGGTGTTTGAAAGCTGGGGTTAGCGGCTGGTGTAGTGCTTGTAGTGGTACCAGTCCCTCCGGCAGTGCTGGAGATTCAAATGATTTATGCAGTTAGTCACTAAAATGAAAGACAGCATAGCGAACCAAGAGAATCCAACAAACTCACTGAGTTCTCTGACATGCATTGAGTTTGTTCACTTGAAAAAGATTAGCCTGAGTTGTCAGAATTGTATACTGTCTGTTATTTTCCCAATTATTTCTCCATTTGCACTATTTTTTCAAATAAATTTTACAAGTGTTTCTAATTTGAAAAAACTCTCCACGATTTACCTAACTAGTGTTAACTTAGCATCATTTCTCTTTCACAGAGTTCAGAAGCAATACAAGTTTTTAGCATAGCATCAGATGCAGATACCATTATGTAACAGAAGTTCTGGCTGCTTTTCAAACATGGTCCAGCCTCTAATGAAGATGCAGGAGTAAAAACTCTCGAACACTGTAGCTACTACTTAGCAGGTTACCATTGCCCTATAAAGGGCAACCTGGCCTGTATGTAGACAGAATCATGTATCATGGGGCAGACAAATTTTGCACAATTACAGCGAACAGTTGAATGAATCACTCTATTCCTAGGTGTTTGACTCACCCTCTTGTCTCCAGGGTTCTGTCCACTATATATAGTTGGACTACAGGGCTAATCTAACTGTTCGAAACAATGAAGGGTATTGTCCTGTCAAAATATTTGACAGAGCCAGGGATTGGTAACAGTGTCTATTCGCCCTTATTTTGCAAGAGGTGCATGAAGGAAATGAAATGCGCATAATAATGCGTACCATACTCAAAAAACTATTCATGAGTCTAATTTTTCTGATGTAGCTAAATAATAGAAAGAACCCTTGACGTGAAGATGAAGTTATGCTTAATTATCAGATTTAATCCATTTATTAACTATATTTGTAGGCACTCGGATTTTGTATTAGTACTCTTTGCTCCTTTATGTTTGATCACGAATCTGAAATCACCCATCCACCATGCATGCTTTAGGAAGCACTGATGCCTCATGTGAACCTAAACAACAAATTACTTAAAACCCTATTTTGAGCATCTTAAGAACCTAAAAAACTCATAAAATTCGAAAGAAATATTCTGCAAAAGAAGGGCCAACAAAAGATCGGTCATATGATTCATTTCAAGCATACCTTAGGGAAGATGGATACATACAAGATCCATAACCTACAGCACGAAAACCAAGAAAAGTCAAGCCACAATATATAAGAGTAATGCTAAGCTAGAGAGGAAAAAAAGAAGTAGGGGGGACTCAACTGGGATCGCTTTTGGAAGCACTAGCAGTGCCAGAGAAGTCACAAGAGCCAGGAGCCATGGCTTTCCTTTGAAAGTAACTATTGAATGCGTAAGAAGCATGAGCCTGGATTGTGTTAGGCAAGAAACACAGCCCACTAGACTGTATTGGAGTACAGTCAGCACCAGAAGCACATGCATAGTCAAGTGCAGCTTGCAAGGCTTGGTTACTTGCGTCACTCCTTGCCACACACCAGGTCCCTCCCTCTACCACCGCTGGCAAAAAGACTGCACTCCCAAGAACGTGAATTGCAAAGAAGACAAATAACAGTTTGTTAGGGAGTACTTTTGCCATGGAAGAGACTAGCTAGAGTGCGTTATAGGGTGGTGGGTTTAGAGAATATGTGGTGTGTTTAGTTTGTAGAGCAAGGGAGAGATTGAGAAAGAGGAGAGTGGGAGCTGGATTCTTTTAGTCTTTTTCTTTGCTTCTTTTTGGGCTTTTGCTTCTTTTTCTTTTTGCTGTCTGTCTATTTATATAAGAACATTTTGTTTTGAACGCTAGCTGTTGAAGGAATTTAATGTGGTGAGTAAATGAATACATGAATCATGAAATGCATCTAAAAAGTGGTATGAAAATCGAAGGTAGAGTGAGTCCATTTTACAGTTACTTGCCTTGGATTACAAGGCTGATGATCAGCATATGAGGGGAAAGATGGAAGGGTTTCAACGATGCATAAGATCTGTCTAGAAGATATTCCAGGTGCAAAATGAAGGTCTTTAAGGCTCTAGCAAATATTTAAGGGGCAAAAACAAAAACAATTCGTCGCCTGAGAGATTCGAACTCTCGCGGGGAAACCCCATGTACTTAGCAGGCACACGCCTTAACCACTCGGCCAAAGCGACATTGCTGACGTTGACAGCTGACAAATTATATTAGTTCACTACATGGAGTGATAGTTTGCCCCTTGTTAACAGTTTAAAGACATTTCCTTAAAATCATGTCATCTCTGGCAAAAATGAATTACATAAAAATAATGTCCAGTAAGAGAGTCAAAAAAATAAGATGGATCGATTCGGAATTCAGAAAATCATTAGTGTCGTGCTTTTTTTTTTTTTTTATCCTTTTTGTAGAGGAATTAATCACATTCTTTGTTGTTGTTTTTGTTTTCTAATAGCTACAAGTGGCTCTCTTTTTTATTCCACTCACAAAGGTGCCAAGTTTTGCCATTCGCCCTTATCTCCCTCCAGGCACAATGAAAACAAGCTGTCTCTGAAGCTAACCTCAGTTCTGATCAATTCTCGCAGCCAGGTATAGCAATGTAACTGGTATTGCCTCTAAATCCATAAGTAGGCGAGGACTGCCTTTTACTAGACCAGCAATGAAGGGGAAGAAGAGGACACCATCACATGCTACAAAGATTTAGCCAGTATTGCAAAAATCAAAACTATAGAAAATTGCTATGACGTGAAAGGGAGATAAGAGACTCGTAACATGATTCTTTTTTCCCCTCGAAAAGACATATCTCAGCTGATAATAGTACAGCAAACAATCAAAAGAATTACCAGGCCCAGTATCCCAGAAAACATTCAGATTCTAGTAACTAGAAGTCCCTGGACAATGGGACACGAAAGAAAATGGAGAAATAATATTTTCTCATGATGTAATTTTATGATGTACGTATTTGAGCTAATTGCATGTCAAAAATTTGGGTATCAGGATATGAGGTAATGGTTGTTGTACACTCTCACTTCTCAAGTTGTGTTTCGCTCCCTCCCCTTGGGGGTTTGCTGTGTAGCTCCAATTGAGGAATCACATGGAAAACAAATCAATTTGATATTTTCTCATAAAATAATAAATAGGCATCACAACGAAGAACTTCTTCCAGAGAAACCTCTCGCACATGGGCGTCACTGGCGTAATACCACACAGAACCCCCATGTTCTTTGTCAACCTTGCCTTTGCCCCTCGCATCTCCCCTGACATATGCAATGTAGTGACCTCCCCTCATTGTTCCTGAATGCTCCACCACCCCAAGCAGTCGATACACGTAACTCTGTGTGTCAACACACCTGTAAATGCTCAATGATGTGACAATTGTAGTTAATTACATGACAATTTTCATTGCAAAACAAAGTTCACGTGGGGAAAGTTTAATTCAGGAATCAAATCAAGCATAAGAAACTCATTCATTCTCACAAATCTTGCATTTGAAATGTAACTAGAATTCACAATGAAATTCACTTTAGCCATTGAAAACACGATCGCCAAAGCAAGTGCATATATTAGACCCCCAGGAGAAAAATAGCTCTATTTATAGCTTATCTTAACATCACAAATACTTAAAGAGATGAAAAAACAATGGGACTATAACATCAAATTATTTATAGTCAAATCAAAGATAGTTCTGAGTGATAGGCACCTGGGATCCATATAAGGTCTAAGATCAAGTACATCTCGGAAGTTAACATGGCCATTCAATTTACTTAAACGACCACGAGCATCTTGACTGAACCTCTTCAAATGAACCGTTAGAATAGGTGGTGCTTTATCAATAAGGACCCTCTTAGTTGCATCCCTCTTTACATTCAGTTTTTTTAAAGTTTTATCCCCATCTTCATTTACATCTGATTCACAATTGCCAGGGAAGTTGCAGTCACTCTGCTCATCTTTAGCAATGGTATATCCATTACTGCTTGTCTCATCAACACTACAAGAATCAACAGGTGGACCACTCAAAGTTTCTCGATTACATGATTCATAGCAACCAGAACTATGTGATACATTCATCTCATATTTCCTTAGTTCGCTTTGAGAAATAAATGGTTCCATCTCTGTCTGAACAATTTCAGCATGTATGAATTTCTTATTTGGGCAGCCATTACCTGAAACAAAAACTTCAGGTGTGGAGTTGCAAAGGTTATTAGGGATCGTATCTCCATCCTCAAAGCTTCCGACCTCTGTGGAGCATGAGATGTTCTTGTCTAAACTCACTGAATCACTTTGTATTTGAGTCTCATCTCCATTTATTGAAGCTTTTGGAGATATTTTAGATTGCTTGTTCTTTGCATCCAACCTTTGCTCTCGCAGGATATTTGAACAGTTCTCACATTCCCAAGCATTATCATTTGAGAGAAGTTCTGGCTTTATAAAAAGGGCCAAACAACTCTCTAAAGACACTGGAGAATCAGAATCATCAACTTCATCCGGATCAGACTCACTGCTAATTCCTGCAATAAAACTTGGTAAAGCAACCTCATTACCTAATGAGGGCCCTGCAACAGGGGCTGCAGAAACCTCAGGCTCATTGAACAAGTCACCAATGCCATCAAATTCCGTGTCATCTTGTCCGCAGCCCACAAAAGATGAGGCAGCCTCAGATTCTCCTTTCATAATCTCCCTGTCAGTAAAGCCCTCTTCTTTGTATGGAAGCAAAAGAACTTCCGAGCTTTGAACCTGTAATGGAACCTCCTCTTCCCAAGGATTGACAGAAGAAGATTCTGGTTTTTTATTTGGCTCCCCATCAATTGAAGAAGCCTGGCAAGTCTCTGTCAAGTCATCATTGGGAATATTAACTTTGTCTCCACATTGCTGACCTGCTGCAAGAACATTGTTTTCTTTAGCAAAATCATGTTCTGATGTGGTTTCAGCTCCAATATAATCCATCCAGAAGTCATCAAATGAACTTGCTATTTGCTCCATTGTAGTCGCAACAGCTTGCTTACTATCAGATTCAATAACAGCAGCCAAATTCTGTGAAACTACGCCACTTACATCGACCACAGTAGTTGGGGCAGTGGAACCTGGTGCTAGAGTGTTATCTGAAGAAGCTACTGTGTTTTCTGTGAGAGGCACAGCTGACTGTGTTTGGCATGGAGAATCACTCTGGACTGATGGTTTTGAAACACTTTGAGCTGGCATTGAATCTGTATTTCTGTTAATCTTAGGCTGAACCTTTCCCCCTCTCTTTGGAGGCAGCTTCGTTTTCTTTGCTTGAGAGACCGGTTGGACTTTTTTAGTTGGAGGTTTCTTAGTTGGAACTGGAAGTGAGAGATCTAGAAACGGCTCATGCACGGTTGAGGAGTGCCCGCATTCTACACAACAAACAGTGCTAGAAATCAGCCCCCCAAAAGCAGAATCCACAAAAGTAGGACCATGTTTTGGAGGAATGCCATCTTCCTCGAAAGCATCTCTTCGCTTTCTAACTGTCAACTCTTCAGTAGACAGCCCATCAAGTAAGCAGCGGAGCAATTCATGACTGTCTTGCTGCTGATACCCCCTAAATTGGGGAGCCTTGGAACAGACAGACCCAAAAAAGGATTTCGGATTGATTACATTCCTAAAACCAGTTTCAGCTTTTAGATCAGTGAATAGCTTCTTTAAAGAACTTGATATAGGTCCAAAAGATGCCTCTTCACTTGAGAAGTAGTCACGCAACTTGTTCATAGCTAGAATATTCTGCATGACTGAATTAAAGAAGCAAGTGTTCCCAAGATTAACCAAGCCTCTCACCACATGACCACTTCTTCCCTCTAAACCAATTGTCATGGTGCCTTCTGCATTAAGTTCACTAATAACACTACCTCTTCCAAACCACACATCCTCAACATCCGCCGATGACTCTTTAGACGATTGTGCCTTGATCATCTTTACAACCTCAAACACTGCATCTTTTTTCTCACCATTTTCCCCTGTTTTCTCAGCAGGAATTAGAGTATTGCACAGGAAGCACCATCGAAGTTGAGGGTTTTCCCATTGGAAGACCAAAGGATGGCGGTTCTGCTTGGAATGACGAACTGCATGGCTCTGAGAAGTTGTTGGCAAACCAATTCCTCCACATGCTAAATGCCCACATTCTAAACAAACCCAAATGGCTTTCGACTCTGACTTTGAATCAACCGAACCACTTCCTTTCTTCTTAACTTGTTTACCCTTCCCCTTAGCCCCCTTCCTATCACCAACAGCTTCTCGACAATCCTCACACCTAAAAGAATCCGAAGAACTAATTTTCTCTGACAATTTGTTTGCATCAAAACCCTTGTCAAAGTGAGGACACAATTTTCTCTCTTTCACTACTGTAACCCCATCAACATCTTCAACATTGAGATTTGTTTGTTGAGGCACACTCTTGGGAGAATGGCCAGCAACCCGCTTCTCCTTCTGCAGTGGCCGAGTCTTTTTCTTATTAGCCCTTTTCCCCATTGGTCCCTAAAAGCAATCCATTCAAATAAAAACATTGAACACTACCAAAACAAACCAACAATTCAAAGAACACCATAACAGTCAACAACAGCCCAAATTGAGCCAGACAACACTATAAAACCAATCCACCATACCACAGACAACTTGAATAGCAATTTCAAACATCAAAGAACAGAAACAAAAAAGATAACTCTAAGAAAAAAAACTAATAAGCAAAAAACAGCCATCCATCTAAATTCACTATCCACTAATAAAAATCCTAATTTTGAAGAGAACCCAGATGAGGATTTGGAATAAACAGTGCAAAGCAAGAATCTTTTCGAGTAAAACATTACAGGTTAAACAAGAGCTAATAATACCAAGCAATCACATACAGCTTAAAAGCTAAAACCCAGAAAAGATAAGACAGATAGAGAAGTAGGGATTTACCTCAAAACCAGTAGAGGAAAATGAGGGACAGAGATTCAAATAATAAATTTTATTTGAGTAAATAATTGAGGGGTTACTGGGGAAAATTGATTGGAATCCAATAGGAAAGAAGAGAGACAGAGTACGAAAGAGAAAGGGTTGTGTTTGGCGCACCCTTTGGTCCTGTGGGAAAACTGCACTGCTGCTTGCCTTGGCGCTACAGGAAAACAAGAGGAGCTGAGGGTGAAAGTGAAAAAAACAGAGGTATCTGGGGGGGAATCGAGAATGGTAGGGTTTACTTTTACCTCTCAAAAGTAGGACTGCAGTTTTTTTTTTTTTTTAACAAAAATTTATTGCAAGCATTTAAGGTGCGAAGGATGAGATTTGAGGGCTAGCCCTTGGTGGGCTATACTGTACTCCTGGTACCGCATATTGTGTGTATTTAATATTTTTTTTATTTTAAATTAATATATTTTTATTTTTTAAATAGTTTTAATATATTGATGTTAAAAATAATTTTTTAAAAATAAAAAAATATTAACATATATTTTACCATGAAAATTTATTTAAAAAATAATTATAACTATACTTTTAAACAAACTTGTAGTTTTTTTTTAAAAAATAAATTATTCTATTTTAAATTAATTTTTTATTTTAAATTATTTTATTTTATTTTTTATCATTTCAATATAACAATATCCAAAATAAAATAAAATAAATATTATTTTAATATATTTTTAAATAAAAGATGTTTGAAAAATAATTGTTATAACAATATCAAACAGTTTCTAATTTATTTCATACACTACGGTACACAATTATACAATTAAATATGTTTTTTGATGTTTAACATCAAATTTGTTTATTGGAAACTAAAAATTTTATTTGTATATTTAATAAAATAAAATAAGAATTATATATACTAATAAATAGTAATAAATATGTTGATTCCAACTAAAAATTAATTCAAAAAATTCAGATAGAGATATTATTTCTTATTAAAAAAGATATGAATATTTATTTCAGTCTAAAATTGAATCCTTAAAATTTTAATTGATTTTAATAAATAAAATTAAATTTTATATCTATTAACAAAAAAATTAAAAAAAATCAAATGACGAAAAAATTTAAAAAAAAAAGAAAAAGAAAAAACCATGGGTAACTATTACAATTCATGGTGAATTGTGTCTTTTTTTTCTATTGTATTTTTATTATTTTTTATATCTATTTTATCCCACATGTTCATAATTTTAAATGTTGTTTCGTGACTTACCAATAATCAATTTTTCAAAACCAAACTATAATTGTTAAATGAAAAGCAAAACAAACCAATATATATATATATATATACATTGCTTATATGAACAATATTTTTTACTCAAATCTTTTAATTGTTTCTTATAATATTACTAGTTTACTTTCAACCATTAATTTTTTTTTAACTTTTTTAAAATAAATAATTGAACCTCATATTTTTTATTTTTTTTAATGATATATTAAATAAATTTTAGTTAACTCAAATTAATTCATCAAATTTATAAACTAAATTATGAATTCTAATAAGATTAATAACATTTTTTATTTTAATTATACAACTAAAAAAATAAAAATTAATTTAAAATCAATCCAATATTAAAATGTGAAATAAAATAAAAAATCAAATCAAAATAAATTTAATATTAAAAAATAAAATAAAATAAAAATTCATTAATAAAGGTTTTTTTAAAAAAATAGGTCAGTTTAGACATATAAGCTTAAGTGGATTAGTGTGTTAATGCCTTAAAAAATATATTACCATTAAATTTTTCTCATTGAATGAAATTTATTAACAACATATTTGATTATTTTTTTGTTGTTGTTGGTATAGTGACAACCAACTATTATTATTATTATTATTATTTTACAATTGTTATTGTTGAAAACAGGAACTGTTCAGATTGCAAGTTTCTTGAAGAAGAAAAGTACATTATGATAGAAACAATAGCAACTTTAAGTAGCCTTACAGAAAGAGTAAAAGAAGGAAATAACAGCCCACGTTTAACAACCTATTACGTGGTAATAGATTAAGTCAAAATTAAAATAACTACTCCCTAAACAGCTGGGATTTATTAAAGAAGCAGTAGCACAGAATCTGTTAATTGCACAACTAACTACAAGCTAACAATTTCTCCCTTAAACTGAATGCACCTTGCAATCAGTTTACATATGGTTCTTGACAAACACCTAGCATACTCCAAAGCTTCACAAATGCATCTAACTTGAGAGGTTTTGTCATTATATCTGCAATTTGGTCTTGACTATTGCAATGCATCATTTCCACAGTTCCAGCGTTTATAAGCTCACGCAGAAAATAGAAACGAACGTCTATATGCTTGCTGCGTCCATGCATTACTGGATTCTTTGCAAGTTTGATAGCTGAGCTACTATCACAATGAACTATAGGCTTATTGACACGACTAAAAGGTTGATGTCTTCTCCCAAGTGTAGGAGTGTCGAAGTAATAAATAACCCGGCAAGACCGGGGTCGAACCACAGGGAGGTTAATTGTACAAATTATAAACAACAATTATAAAACAACAATAACAACAACAACAATAGTAATAATAATAATAACAATAACAATAATAATAATAATAATA
>NW_011499993.1:269305-308295 GCF_000495115.2 Populus euphratica
AATCTATAATTCTAGTCATGAGCTTAGACTAATCTAGTAAAAAATACACACTTTAATAATTATTTTTTATAAAAATAATATTTATTATTGTTAAAAAACTAATTTGTTTGAGACCAACTTGTGAATCATTAAAAAAAATCAGTTTAAAAATGAAAAAAAAGGACCTTGTACACATACTTCACAAATTTTATTTTCAAGAGTAATATTATTTTTATATGATGTTTAAAAAATATAAAGAAACCAAATATCTCCCTATCAACCCTTTAATAATTTTACTTGTAAGGATTAGATTATCAACATCCGAGCTGTGACAAAATCCATACAGCAATTATGTCCAAATAGGAACTTGAATTAAACCTTATAAATAGATTTACGAAATCATTTAAATTCTAAGACTTATCCCAATAAATTAATTTCTCTAATAGGAATGATATATATATATATATATATGTTTTTATAAATGAAGAATTCCAAATTCCAAAAAAGAACTACCGTACTATATGAGTTGAGATTAAGATCCTTTTATGTTTTTTTTTTTAAAAAAAGATTTAACTTATTCTGTTTATTTCTTTAATAAAATTCTTTTTTTTTTATGATTTCTGAGGAAACAATTTGTGTATAAGGATTATACTGATAGCATATTTGTTTTGTGTTCCAAAAGGATTTTAGAAAAAAATTGAGATTTTTTATTTATTTATTTATTTTAAATTATTTTTTAGTGATTTTACATCTTTTTAATATATTAATATTAAAAATAAATTTGAAAAAATAAAAATATATATTATTTAAAATATTTTTTAATTAAAAAATAATTTTAAAAATAATAACTATCACAGCACTAACCTACCATGGATGGATATATGTTTCCATTTCAATTCAAGGTCTAGTTTAAGAAAGTTTTGCAATCAAATCTAATAGATCATGTTCTGATCTCACATACTATTATAAATAGGTATAGAAGTATGCCTGTGAAGACCAACCCAGTACTCTTCTTGCCTCGTCTACCTCAAAATCTTAGAGAGAACAGATCAAGGAACCATGGCTAAGCTCTCTTTCTCCCTCTCTGCTGCTCTCATTCTCCTTGTTGCCATGGCCTTCGTTATTGAAACCTCACAAGTCTGTTTTCTTTCTCTCACTTGTCAGTACTCTCTTTTTTTATTTTCTTTCTATACGCATATAGTACACACACACACGTATCTTTTCCCTTTGATTTTTTTTTTAATTTACCATACTATTAATTAATTCTTTCAGGCATGCAAGAACGGCGTGCTTTTAGTTTTTGGTGTCATGAAATAAATGGGAGGGGAGGCAAATACCAAAAAAAATAGTATAAGAATGAATACCGAGTTAAACTAAAACAAACGGGGTTGTAAATAGAATACGAAAACTTTTAAAGGGGTCTAATTGAATTAACCCTTCAATCTAAGGGTCAAAAAGAATTTCTAATTAAAGGTTCCATTTAAAATAAGTCATAAACTTAAGGGTTAAAAATAACTTTTGAAAACGTTTGAAGGGCGACGACCACTTCGTGGAAAGTCGTGGCGTATTCCTTTGGCTGTAATTTACATACAATTTATTTATTTTGGATAAATTACAACAATTCTCAAGATATTATGGAGACCATTTAAAAGTTTGAATATTTGAAAAATATCCCCATGCGTCTAAGAAAATATACCCTTTTTTTCAAATTATTAATTAAGGGTATATAAGGCTTAAAAGAAGGTCTTTGTGATATTTTTTAAAAAACAGGGGGACTTTATCAAATGTTGAAACTTATGGGTGATCTTAATATTTTAGAATATCTTAATGAGGTTATTGTAATTTACCCATTTATTTTTTTATCATATATATTACTAATTTCACACTAACATATCTGGTTGGTTTTAATGTAAATAGGCTGGCGGCGAGGGGTCTGTTAAATTGCAAGGTATGCTCTCCATTCTCACAAGGTTTTGTCGCTTCGAAAGTATAAGATAGAGATGTTAATTAGATGAACTGATGGAAATTAAAAAATAACAGAAATCAAATTTTACTTTTGGATAAATTAGAACAAAACCCCTCATTTATTATTAAATTATAAATGTGCTGTCTAAAAGTTTGAAGAGTTGATATATAAGTCCTCTATGTTTAAATAGATATTATAAAGTCTTCTTTTATAGATTTTAAAACCATTCCCTCAAATTAACAAATTATTAAAACGTTTTGAGTAATAATAATAATAAAAAGCCCTTTTGCATGATCATTACAGTTTCTTAAGATATTTCAAGAACTTATCTTTATTTTTTTTATTTTTAAAAGATGATCTGCTGTCTTACCTAATAATAATAACGATAATTAAGAAACATATGATTCTCAGATTGCCCTGGAGCCTGCGATTTCCGATGCTCAGCAACCTCACACAAAAGTGCATGCACTTTCTTCTGCAACTATTGCTGCAAGAGATGTTTGTGTGTTCCCTCAGGCACATATGGTCACAAGGATGAGTGTCCATGCTACAGAGATATGAAAACCCAGGAAGGCAAACCCAAGTGCCCATGAAGTGGAAACGGCAGCCAACCAGACAAGTTTAACCCAGAATAATCACCAAAGATATGATTTTAATACTGATGGGATTGTCTCTTGAGACATTACTATTGTATTAAGTTGAAATCTTTTGAGTCATAATTTTAAAATTAAATTTATTATGAATAATAGCAATTGTGCTCTTATATTCTTGTGGGGATCGATGCTGATAATTTCTTATCACTTCCAACTATTATACTAGTATATTTTTTTGTCTGAAAATCACTCTTTATTACAAAAAATTGATATCTCGTGTCTTTTTATTTAATTTTAATATTCTAGGAGAGAAGTATTCTTGCAAGGTTTGAAACCAAGAAGTCAAGAAAAGAAGTATGCTTTCTTAACAAGGAGGCCAATCATTTGATATTATATATGGAGTAATAATGAAAATTGAAAGTACTATAGTTGTAACAAAGTTTTTTTACCCATGTTACATTGCGGCCATATTATTTTTTTAATCTTAAAAACATATAAAAATGTTAAGAAGTTAAAAATTTGATATATACTAAACAAAAAAACAACTTTTAAAATGTTGAAATATTAACATATTGTATTTTTTTTATTAAGACAACAACAAACTAGATTAATTTGAGCCAACCATGGTTAACCAATAAAATCTAAAATTCAGGGCATGAGAATGTGATAACCCAATAAAATCTATATTGAAACAATTCAGAAAAGTCAATCATAATGAACCAAATATTGAATGTCAAAAACAAAACAAAAACTAAATCTAAATAGAAAAAAATCACTTTAGTAAACCTAAATTGATGGTCAACACCACATCAGGACCGACTATCGGTTTAAATTGGTGAGACAATTGTAGCTACTAACTTTAATAGCTTATTTAGTATCAATAATTTTTTTAGATTATAATTTAAGAATTGGTATATTTACCATTACATAAAGCTTATTGGCCATCACTTAATACATCAACAACCTAGTGGAGTTTAAAATAAAAATGGTAAATAGTAGAAGTTTAGCTGGTACCTGAAATTCCCTCATTATCAACTTGGTTAAAAAGCATCATATTCTTGTAGAAAAAACTCTAAATACAGATAAAAACTTGTGAGAATTACCTTACTGAATTTTGATATTCATTAAAATCCAACAAATGAATGTGAAAAAAAAAGGCACATGCATTACAAAACTGAAGAAAAACATGTCATGGGGCATTTTAAATCCTTGAAACCCAATTTGTAATTTGATAATTCAAGTATGAAAATCCAATAGCCTATTGTTATACAACTTTTCACACTTTCTACACAAATAATTTTGTTTTTTACAACTTCCAATAACTTTGTACACCTAGTTTCTCATAATAAAAAAAAATAAAAAAATGCAATGTTGCAAAGAGAAATTTTGAAATGCATTTCTTCAAGAGAGGCTTTTTTCTAGCTATAAGAGATTAGTATATCATGTTCTTGTTTTTAACATATAGATAATGATGCATTAATTGAATGAGTAATTTTGCAGGCACAATTGCCTCTCTCTCTCTCTCTCTCCCCCCTTAATTGCCTCTCTCTCTCTCTCTCCCTCCCCCCTCCCCCCTTGATTGGATTCCTGCAAATAAGGTCTTCTTTTCCTTAAAAAAAATATGTTTATTTGGTTATAATTCATTTCTTTCCTATTATTTTCTTTGGCAAATTACTAGCACATCCCTCTCTCTTTTCCACTAGTTCACTCAAAATTTTATTTACTTTGTTTCCAAGCATAAGGAGATGTTTGAAAGATTATAGAGATCATTTTATAATTTATTTGAAAGATGGTTATAGGTGAAAAAAACATTAATAAAAAAGTACAGGAAATAACCTCATTTTTCTTACTATATAGGTAGTGCATATTATTATTTTTATATAATTTAAGAAGTGACACAACAAGAAAAACAAAAATAATGAACAAAAAAGAAGAATTGGCACAATAAGAAAACAAAAATAATGAATAAAAAAAATTCATAAATAGGAGACATGCATCTGGTTCTTTGCATAACAAATTACAAAAACCAATAATAACCTAAAAAAATGAATGACTATAGGAAACAACCTCGTTTTTTCATCAATGTGGCTTGTTGTTGTTGTTGTTATTGTTGCAACAATTGCCTTAATTTTTTTATGTGATGGCTTTCCACCATATATTGGGGCATACTTGCGCTTCGTTATAGGAGAAAGAATCTCTAACCAAACAAAGCATAAGTTGCAAAACTAATAAGATTGCAAGCATATTACATTACTCTTAACTATATAATACAAATATAAATGACATATAAACATCTAAATCCTGTAAAGTTTGTCTGATTTACTATAAAGACTTTAACATTTTAACATTTAAGAAATTCACAGACAATCTACTCTGGATCAATACCTAATTAGTTATGATATTAGCACAACTCACATCACATTGAGCAAAAAGAGTTGGATATAATAAAAATTAAAATTGAATCAACATGAAATAAAATTAAACAAAAAAAAAGTAATTATCATAAAAAACTTTAGGCTAGGTAACAACAACTCTAAACTATCCATCTAGCTCCTTCTTTTTAGCTCTTTCTTACTCTTTTAACCAAACCTTCAAGAGCAAAT
This sequence comes from Populus euphratica, assembly GCF_000495115.2. Classification (NCBI taxonomy): domain Eukaryota; kingdom Viridiplantae; phylum Streptophyta; class Magnoliopsida; order Malpighiales; family Salicaceae; genus Populus; species Populus euphratica. The sequence continues at coordinate 274,447 of NW_011499993.1, forward strand.
AAATAAACAAACATGTTAATTATTTTTAAAAATCAAAGAAACCAATTATTCAAACACAGAAATCAAGCACAAAAAATAAATTAGTCAAGAAGTCCAACATTAAAAGCATACTTATTAGGCTGCCATTATGGTTGTTGCTGTCGATATTGTTGGTGGAAGTGGTTATAGTTGATATAATGTTGTGTAGCAAAGGTTTAAAATGAAATTGCAACACCCCCAAACTATTTGCCCACCAACAATTCAGGATGAAAAAAATAGGGAAGAAATTACAGTTTGATTTTGTGAGCTAATTTATTTTGGTTGTTAATTTTAATTTTTTTTTTATGAACTTACAGTTCATCTAAAATGGCAAAGATCTAAAATTCCCTAATTAAGAAACAAATTCTCTAAAAACAAAAATTAAATCAATCACACTAAATAGGATCAATCATTCAATAATAATGAGAGAAAATGGTTTGTCAACATGATTCAATAAGGATATAAATTTTGAGCAAACCCTGTCAATTCTCATATTCATTCACCAACTATCTCTATAATGTATTTCCCTTAATAACGTGTTTTATTTTTAAAAAGCTAGGACTTTTTACATTTATCTCTATCGTAATTGAATCTTTGCTATCTTAAAATTAAAAAAAAAAAGGCATAAGAGCAAGGAGAAAAATTTTTTAAAAAAAAGGCATAAGAGCAAGGAGAAAAAGATGAAAAGAACTTGTATCCATCGATCCACCTTTTCAATTAATAAAAACATAGAAAAAAAATGAAAATGGATTAAACTACGCGAGTCCATAGTATTTACTCTCTTGCTATAAAATATTTTTGTCAAATCTTTTAGTTTTTTATTGGTTAATGTCCACATAAAGACCAAAAAAAAAAAAATTTAACAATTCCACATAAAGCATGAATATGATATTAGGGGAAAAAAAAAGGACATAAGCTCAAATTTTACTTGTACAACCACAATAAAAAATAAAATTTTAGTACAGTGAAGTGAAGTTTTTCAAATTTTGTCAGAAGATAATATCCTAGCATATATACTTTTATCTGCATCTATTAAAACATTGAAGTATAAAATCTAATGTCCACAAATAAGTTGGTTGATGTAATTTTGGTCCTTGTCACAACAATAAAAGATTTATTTCCATCATCTATTTTATAGAATTGTCGCCAAAAATACAATTACCAAATTATGATTTGCCAATCCACTATTTTTAATTATTGCATCAATTAAAACTTATTGTTCTATACATGCTGTATTTTCATCAGACAAAATATTATATACCTTCCTCGTATTGGTAAAACCATCATCATAACAACATTGGCAAAACATTCCTTTCACTTGCTAAAGTTTCAAATCCTATCTAATTTATGACTTTGACAAATTTCTGATGGAGACTACTTAGAAAACCACTCTAGCTTTCCTTATAGAAGTATTATCAATATCTTTTTCTTCATGCTTTCTTTTTTTTAGTTTTTTTTACAGAAGTAGTATCTTCTCTACAACAAATATGCCCATCCTCATAAAGTATTGAAAATTTTTAAACCTATGACCGAAATACTATCATAAATGACATACATTGAACTCACATTTGTAATCTAAGAATATAAAAAAACAACCTAAGCTAATTAATACAAACCTTAGTAACTTTTTTAGTTAAATTAATAGTTGTATATTATGACGGATAACACCTTTTTAAAGACACAAAGGTCAAGATGTTCAAAATGATTTGAAGACACTAAATTAAAGACTACTAAGCTTTGAAAATGTTTGTAATCAAATTCGGCATATTAATAAATAGACAATCAAAGCACAACAAAAAAGAGAGTAACAATATCCAAAACCCACAATGAACCACAACCATAAAGAAATTTCACTAATCAAAACCTATTAAAGAAAAAGAACTAGCAAGCATCATATATATGAAGAAGTATTTGAAAAGCAACATCAAAGAGTTAGGATTTCAAACAACACACTATTTTTTACTTTTATATTTGATATCCTCCACTCTATAGTAGAAGAATTACCACCAACACCACCATCCTTAGCAAGCCTCCTCTATCTTTATGACTTTGTCTTCTCCATCGCAACTTCCTTATCTTATTTATAACCTATAGGTTTGACACCTTTTCCGCAGCTTTTTTTTTTTTGGCCTGGGTTAGAAAAAGGAGAACAATTGGACACCACCAGTAGCATGATCTTTGCCCTTTCTCTTACTTTCTTGTTCTTTGATATGCTTCACCCTTCTCTATCTTTTGTCAACTCCATAATTCTTTGATATCTTATTTTTTTGTAAATTTAATCAATAAAGAAAATGGGTTAATGGAAATATATGATTTGAGGTTGAAAAAATCTACGAAAAAGTAAGGAAGAGTGATCAAGTAAAAGCCATGTATAGTTGGGTTTTTTTTTTAATGATTATATTTGAAATAAAATGTGAAGTGAATATTGTAATAATTTATAGTGTTTTATAAGAGAAACTACAATGATTTCTCTATATTATTTAGTTTTTCTGTTAATGTTTTCCCTTCAATTTTTAAATTATAGAAAGTTTGACTAATTAATTATTTTCTAATTACTGTAGTTAAAACCATACAATAATTATGTCCAAATAGGAACGTTTTATATTTGCTAGTTTTCATAGCAAACCATTATTCACAAAATCTTTTAAATTTTCAAATTTATCCGTATAAATTAATTTCTGTAATAGGATGAATATGAATATTTTTCACGTTTGAAGTCTGTTATTATAAATAGGTACAGAAGTATGCCTGTGAAGACCAACTCAGTACTCTTCTTGCCTCGTCTACCTCAAAATCTTAGAGAGAACAGATCAAGGAACCATGACTAAGCTCTCTTTCTCCCTCTCCGCTGCTCTCATTCTCCTTGTTGCCATGGCCTTCGTTATTGAAACCTCACAAGTCTGCTTTCTTTTTCTCACTTGCCAGCACTCTTTTTTTTTCCTTTTTTTTTTCTATGCGCGTATAGTACACACGCACACATATGTTTTCCCTTTGATTTTTTTTTAATTACCATACTATTAATTAATTCTTTCAGGCGTGCAAGAACTGCGTGCTTTTAGTTTTTGGTGTAATTAAATAAATGGGAGGGGGAGGCAAATAACAAAAAAAATAAAAATATACAAGTATGGATACCGAGTTAAACTAAAATAAACAGGGTTATAAATAGAATAAGAAAATTTTTAAAGGGGCCCAATCAATTGAATGAACCCTTCAATTAAAGGGTCAAAATTAATTTCTAATTCAAGAGATCGTTTACAATAACTCATAAATATAAGGGTTAAAAATAATATTAGAAAAAGCTTGAAGGGCCACAACCACCCCATGGCAAGCCGTACGTAGCGCGCTCCTAGGGTTATCATTTTGTAATTTACCTACTTTTTATTTATTTACTTATTTTGAATGAAATCTTAAGGTATTACGAAATTATATATATATATCCTTTTGAACCCTACGATATCCCACCTACCCTTAATTGTTATTTACAAAAAAAAAAACACTTAAATTAAAGTTTTTTGAAATTAGAGAAAGAATATTAGAAAGGAAACTCCAAACAAAATTGAATGAAATTACATAGGGAACCTAACATTGTTCATCTACTGAAAAAGAACCATATGCATGGTCCATATCCCTTTTTTTTTCTTTATTTAGTTTTAAAATTATTTATTTAACTATTTTTTAATATTAATTAAGGTTATTTTGGGTGTGTTTATATATAAGGCTAAAAGAAGGTTTTTGTAATATGTTTTTTTTTTTTAACATAAAGGGATTTTTTTTTCAAATGTTCAAACTTTTAGGTGATCTTTATTATTTTACAATACCTTAAGGAGGTGTTGCAATTTATCAATTTATTTTTGTATCATACATATTACAATTGGAATATTTTAGGAGAGGAAGAAGTCTTGAATAAGGATATGAATAACATGGTTTTTTTTATTCAACTAATTAAATCTTAATTTCATACTAATGTATTTGATTGATTTTGATCTAAATATTAATAGGCTGGCGGCGAGGGGTCAGTTAAATTGCAAGGTATGCTCTCCATCCCCACAAGGTTTTCTTGCTTCGAAAGTATACGGTAGCGATGTTAATGAGATGAACCGATGGAAATTAAAAAAATAAAACAAATCAAATTTTACTTTGGGATAAATTATAAAAAAACCCTTCAATTATTATTAAATTATAAATATTGTCTAAGAGTTTAAAGAGTTCATATATAAATCCTCTATGTTTAAATAGATATTATAAAATCTCCTTTTATAGATTTTAAAACCATTCCCTCAAATTAACAAATTGTTAAAACCTTTTGAATAATAATAATAATAACAAGAAAAAAAAAACCCTTTTGCATGATCGTTACCGTTTCTTAAGATATTTCAAGAACTTATCTTTATTTTTTTATTTTTAAAAGATGATTTGCTATCTTACGTAATAATAATAACGATGATTAAGAACCATCTAGGTGGTGGCCAAGTGGTAAAGACTTGGGACTAAGGGGTTTGCTCCTTCTGTGGTCTCAAGTTCGAATCTTTAGTTGCTCATATGATGGCTACTGGAGGCTTACATGGTCATTAACTTCAGGGCCCGTGGGATTAGTCGTGGTGCGCGCAAGCTGACCCGAACACCCACGTTAATCTAAAAAATAACGATGATTAAGAAACATATGATTCCCAGATTGCCCAGGAGCCTGCGATGTCCGATGCTCAGCAACCTCACACAAGAGTGCATGCATTTTCTTCTGCAACTATTGCTGCAAGAGATGCTTGTGTGTTCCCTCAGGCAAATATGGTCACAAGGATGAGTGTCCATGCTACAGAGATATGAAAACCCAGGAAGGCAAACCCAAGTGCCCATGAAGTGGAAACGGCAGCTAACCAAACAAGCTTTTTGTTCGGCTATGCTTTGATCACAGATTAAATTTCTCCACAGATATGATTGTAAAATCGATGGAATTGTCTTTTATGACATTGAAATATTTTCAGTCATAATTTTAAAAGTAAATTTATTATTAATAATATCAATCACGCTAGCTCTTATATTCCTGTGGAGATGTCAATATTTTTTTTATCGCTTCCAATAGTTATACTACTATATTTTATTTTTCTAAATATCACTTTTATTACAAAAATAGATATTTTTTTTGTTCTTTTGTTTTCAAGATTTTAGAAGACACAGATAAAAAAATCCTAGATATAATGATAATTTATTTTAATTTCTTGTTTTAAAAATATACTAGTTGAGGACTCACGCTAAGCTGTGGGCTGAAATAGTTTTTATGTAAAAAATAATATTCAAATGCATCAAATATGTTTTAAAATACCCGTGACTTGGGTATAGACCTGATTGGGTCAAATAAGGTTATTTTTATTTTAATTACATGATAAGAAAAATAGGTAACACAAACAAATGAATCAAATTTAAAAAAATAATTATGATAACATGATAAAAAAATATTTTCATAAGAAGACAATTGATGTAGCTCAATTTTCAGCCAATTAAATATGAAAAGATAAAAGTGGATAGAAAAGAACAAAATATTAGTCCGAGTCAACTTTGAGTTAGCATAACAAGTCTATATCCCAAGTAATAAAAGCCGAGCAAACCTAGGTTAACCCATTAAACTCGTGGTTCAAGTAATGAGATCGGAATAACCCGATAAAAAATAAATCACTAAGCCTATTTTTTTGTTTTTAAAAAAACTCAATATCAAATGATCAAAGCTGCAAATAAAATGAGAAAAAAAAACATATGTCAACATACATTAACTTTTCAAACTCATAACCGCAATATTAGACTAGAAATACTCTATTTGGAAATACTTCTAAGCCCAATTGTCAACTAATCAAATATCAAAGGATAAAATTAAAAAAAAAATTAATTATATAAAAGGATCCAAAACAAAAATAGTAATTAAAAAAATAAGAATAAAAGTTAAAATAAAAAATGAATTTTATTTTTTCATTGAAGAGTGAAATTGAAAAGAAAAATCAATTTAACAAAAAAACAAAAAAAATACTGATCAAAATCGAAAAAAAATAAAAGCAAATTTTTTATTAAAGGGTGAAATTGAAATGAAAAATCTACTGGGATTGGATGATAAAATTGAAAAAAAAACATATCATAAATTTGAATTGAATAATGAAATTGAAAATAAATTGAAATTTTATAAAAAAAACCAATAATAACAATTAGAAATCAAAAGAACAACCTAATGACCCATGTGATTTTCCAGGGGATGAGAAGGAAAAAAAGGCCACCAACGTCGCACTGCCTTTTTGAAGCTGCCATGTTTGTCCCAAAAAGAAGAGGATATTGTGATGATTCCAATGATATAATAAAAACTAGTTTTTTTTATCGCCAATAGACACCATATATACCACCGAAAAAGCATAAACACCTCCAACGTGAATCCATACCTTTTATTTTTATAATTATATTTTATATTTAATAAAATATCAAATTGTCAGTCATCATACCTAATTATAATGAAAAAACCAGTATGAAAATAGGAAAAAAAAACCTTTTAATGCTAATTTATAATTTTTTCTTTCAATGATATTTGGATTATTTTACTGTGCTTTTAAAGACTTATTTATTTTCAATCAATTTGATAATGATCAATGAACTTTGTAAAAACACCTCACTTCCTCCAATAATCAATTTAATGATTTTTTATTGGGGAGTGTGAAATTGTCATTATATAATTTCAATCAACAATACCTGTAAGTTTGTATGAACATTGTTTCCCTATGATGCATTAGTTTTGGCAAATTCAAAGAATTCATTTGAGAGTTATTCCTAATAACAATAAACAGATTTCAATTAATGACATTTTATTTTTCTTTTGTTTTCAACATTGAAAGACTAGATTATTGACTTGCACTTTACTGTAGATTAGATTAATTTTTTTTAATATAAGATTTTTTTATGCATTGCTAATGTTTCTTTTCAGTATGAATATTTTTTAAATTATGTGAAGATTGACTTGATATGATATGATCGACTTGACAAGTCCAAAGACAACTTAGATGACCGATAAAAATATATTTTAATTTAAAATAAATATTCAATGTTAGATTTTTGTATATATATACTAAGATAACAACATATTAGATTAATTTAAATCAAGTTAGGTTAACTAGCCAATTCGTATGTTAAGTCATTAGACCACGATAACCCTACCCCCATATAAAAGAAATCAAAACCAATTATGAAATTTAATTTTCAATAAATTCAATGTTGAAAGATGCAATTGAAAAAAATAATATGAGTTAACCTATATTAACCTACCAAATTCATGACCTAAGTTATGAGATCAAAATAACCTAATAGAAATAAAATTGAAATAAATTATGAAGCCTAACTCTTAAATACCCCAATGTTGATAGATGGAATTAAAAAAAAATTGATTAAAAAAGACAAAAAATGACTTTAATTAACTTGATTTAACTCGTTAAACTTGTGACTTGAGTAGTGTGACGAGAATAATATTAAAGAAAGTAAATCGAAATAAATCACAAAACCTAATTTTCAATTAATCCACTATTGAAAAATAAAATTAAGAAAAACAGTCAATCAAAAAAGAGAAAAAAAAACTCATGTCAACCGAGTTAACTCATTAAACCCACAATTTAGGTCATGAAACTGAGATGACCTCATAATTATTTTTTTTTTTAAAAATGATGAAGTTTAGTTCCAATAAACTTAATATTAAAGGATGAAAATAAAATTAAAATTGAAAAACTAATTACAAAAAGATATAAAAAAGACTCGAATTAACCTGTGTCAACTTATGATTTAAGTCTATTAAATGAGAATAACCTTATATAAATCATTTTAAAACAAATAACAAAATCTAATTTCAAATCAATCCAATATTAAAAGATGAAATTAAAAAAAATAGTTAGGAAAAGGGAAAAAAAAAGTCAAATCAATCCGTCAAGCCAACAATTTGCATCATGAGACCAATATAACCTCATAAAAATTAAATTAAAAAATAAAGCTTAATCCCCAATAAAATTAATATTAAAGGGTTGATTTAAAATTAAAAAATATATATTAGGAAAAACAAAAACAAAGGAAGGGATAGGAAAACATTTTCTAAGGGTCAAATAGATAGTACTAGATCATTAGTTGTGCTATGCTGGGATTCAAATGAAGTTTTTCTTTGACGTAAAAAAATATCCTAGTGTTTTTAATATGTTTTTAATTGAAAATTCTTTAAACTATATAAGAATTAACTTGGTTGACTTGAAAGTTCTACAGACAACTTAGACAATCAATCTATGCTGCGAGTCAGATGAAGTTTTTCTTAGATGTAAAAAAATATCCTGGTGTTTTTAATGTGTTTTTTAGTAGAAATTTTTTAAACTACATAAGAATTGACTTGTTTGCCTTGCAAGGTCTAAAGACAACTTAGACGATAAAAATTTAGTTTAACTAAAAAATCAAAACGATATATTTTTTTTAAATATTAAAATAATAATATATTAGATCAACTTGAGTTAACTTATCAAATCCATTACCAGATCATGAGACCCTGATAACCTTATAAAAAAAAAAAATTAAACTCAATTCTCATTGAATTCAATGTTTAAGAATGAATTTGAAAACAAAATTCAACTAAAAAATTAAGTCGAGTTAATCCAGGTTAACTTATTAAAATTGGATTATAAAACTGGAATAACCCTATAGAAAGTAAATCAAAATAAATTATGGCGCTCAATTTCCAATCAAACTAATATTGAAGGATGAAATTGAAACAAATTCAACCAAAAAAAGGATTTAAAAAAACCCAATCACCAAGCTAACTCAAAACCTAAGTCATAAAATTGTGATAAACTCATAGGGAAAAAAAACCTAATTCTCAATCAACTTTATGTTTAAGGATTAAATTGAAAAAAAAATCAAATAAAAAAAGATAAAAAATAATTTAAGTCAACTCAAGTTAACTTGCCAGGCCCGAGTCAGGAGACTAGGGCATCTTTATTGAAAGAAAGAAAAAATTATAAAGTTCAATTATTAATTAATTCAATATTAAAGAATAAAATTAAAAAAAAATTAATTAAAAAAGAACAAAATAAAAACTTGAGTCAGCACTCGCAAAACTCACTATTTAAGTTATGAGATTATGATAATCACATAAAAAGTAATTTGAAAAACAATTATGAAACTTAATTTCCGATCAACATAATATTAAATGGTTATATTAAAAAAATAATAAAAAATAATAATAAAATAAACTAAGTCAACAGAACTAACTCTCAAAACTCACAACTTGGTTTATAAGGTTATAATAACTTTATAAAAAATAAATTATAAAATATAATATTATATAAATATAATATTAAAATATAAAATTAAAAAAAATAAATTCTAAATTAAAATTTTTTTTTTAATAATTTTTGATGAACAAGTAAAAAAAAACTTTGGCATTTTACCGTTCATGTATAATATTATATAAATCTAATATTAAAATATAAAATTAAAAAAAATAAATTAAAAAAAAAGTTTTAATAATTTATGATGAACAAGTAAAAAAAACTTTGGCATTTTACCGTTCATGTTTATTGATATAGTAAAAACACTAATGCTTTTTAGCGACAACTTTTAATTATTATTATACGCTCATGAAATATGCACGCTCTCGATTCTCAACAACCTCTTTAAAAGAAAAAAAAAACCCTCTCGGTTCTTAACCACCTCTTTAAAATAAAAAAAATCTCGATTCTCCACTTCATTCCCTCTCTTCTAAAAAATAATAAAAAAAAAATTCACATATTGTCGTTTTACTGCTCTTAGCTCTGCGTAGCAAAGTCTCTCTCTAACAAATCTGAAAACAGAATCTCTCCGTCACAGCTGAAGAGCAACAGCAGCAGCAAGAATCATGACTCATATCCTTCTCATTGTTCTTATCTAATTTTAGATCTTTTGATTTTTCTTTTATTTCCTGCAGTTTTTTTTTTTAATTTTGTTTCTTTGATTCAATTTTCACGCGGAAATCAAAGAGAAAAAGATCGCGAGAGAGCTCAAGCTCGTAGCGGTAACAAAGTAAACAAAGGCAAGGATGACGGTTTGACTCCTGAACAGCGTCGTGAAAGGTTGATCGGTTCCTCTATTTTTTCTTACATTTTTTTTAAAATTAATTTTGGTTAAATTTCAAGATTTTTGCATTTACTTTTTGTAGAGACGCGAAGGCACTGCAAGAAAAGGCGGCGAAGAAGGCAGCACAGGCGGCGGGAGGGGAATCTTCGGGAGGAGGTAAAGGGAGTAATAAGAAATAGAGAGAATTTTGTTGTGTTTTAATCATGTGGATTTGTGTTGATTACGGTTTGATGTGGATTTGATATTTTGTATGGATTTTCATGCTTGCTTGGTTTGGAAATACACGTTCAATCTGTTTATTTGAGGTTTGTTTAGTTTGATTTGGAGTTTTGAAGATCAGTTTTGAAAATTTTAATTGCTTGATTGGATCGGTTATCGATGAATTAGTTGTTTTTATTGATTTAATTTTATGCATTTTAATTATTGAATCACGCAATTTTGGAGAGATTGATAATTACACGCATATATCCGTGTTCTACTGCTCCTTGTTGGTCAATTAGAGATGGAAATGTTGAAATTTAGTTAAGCTTTATAGTTGTGCTAGCCTTGATAAGGCTAGAGTTGAAGAACGAAAAGATAGTGTTATTATATTGTATGGATGTTGGTTATGCTTTTAGGAAGGTTTAGGCCTGATGGAAAGGAAATTAGGGATTATGGGAGATAATCATGTTAGTTAAACGAGTTTCTAGTACAGCTTATGAAAACTCTCTTTTAGACAATTACTGCACGGTTTGCTTATTCATAAGAATCACCTTATGGCTGTTTACAGAAGCATTCGGTAGTCTTCCCATTGTCAAGAATACAATGGACTAGGATGTCACTATCTTATCTTAAAAATATTTCTTTGGATGGATTAGAGTTCATTGCTGAAAAAAGTTATTACTATTCAAGCATTGGCTGAATGTGCATTTAAACCACGATTTGATGGTTTTAATTGCACTTTGGTGTATATTCACTCGGATGCACAACTAGGGCTTTCTTATATGTGTGACTTGAACACATTACTTTGTGAAATTGGATGACTGTAGCAGGTTCTCTGTATGACACGGTTACTGTATTCTGAACTTAATCATAAGCAACCTAATTTTCTTTTAAATTTGAGTAGGGCTTCTAACCTGGAACAGTAAATCCCCATAGATCATGAATATTGGCCCTTTTCAAGGTATAAAGTATCTAACTGGAATTTCATTAGCTTTTTCAAACCATGTGCATTATGGGGCCAAGTTAGTCAGTTCATCTTAAGGGTATTAGGTAGGAGAATTTCAGGCATTCACAAGGCCAGCAAGGATTTTTTATCCACTACTTGCTGATGGTTTTCATTTTGATGGCAATATTGTCTAAAGATATTACATAAGAATAGTGTTGGTCAGTTTGAATGGTTTTCATTTTCATTCTTTGAATGCACCACAGATTACACTTTGAGCATCTATATCTTTTGTAGAATGTCTGCAATCACTTGAAACTCATGGTTGCATACTAATGTTTGGACGTTTAGATTTTAGGACTACTTAAAGATTACTTTGTTCTTGTGATATACTTTGTTTTCAAAGAAAACATTGAACATTTCTCTCTCCCGTCTCGGACAATTATTATTAACACACTCTAGAAAGGTAATTGCATTATTTGTGGTTATGAGGAGTTTCTAGTTGTGCCTGCATTTTTTATAGAGTTTGAGGAGGGGGAAACCCATGCCGATCACATACAAATTACAATATACACAAGTTTGAATAAAAGGGGCTTAGAAAAATAGATGTGAGGTGAGCTTAACAAAATTTCAGGCATTTCCTTGACTCGGCTGTTCCTTTGTCCTGGGGCTCTAGGCTATGCATAAACCTGCTCATATATGTTGTGAATATGAGGAGATAAACTAAGTATTTTTTTGAGGACCAAGAAGATATTCTGGTGATTCTAATGGATAATAGGGAGATTAGATTTTCTAAGCAGCTAGGCTGTGGAGATCAGAGTCCATATTTAGCAACCATTTGAAAGATATCACAGCTAAATAGCATCTCAAATACCTGCGTTTTGTTTCATGCATAATTACGGTCAGCATGAGCCTAAATTATTGAATTGGCACTTCTTTTCTGGTCTTTTTGTGGAAAACTATATAATCTCTTACGTTGGCAAGTTACGAATCAATGTGCCTATTTACCTCAAGTGGGAATTAACGAAATGAAGGAATTTGCAGAGTTACCGTGGAATTCTTTCGGTTCAGCTTGTTCCGGAGTTTCTCTTGTTTGTATATGCATGGTAATTGGTAGTCAGGCATGTTTTGCAAATGAAGGCCATTGATTTTGGGCTCAATAGCTAATTGGGGCAGATAATCCCCTAAAATTAACGAAGAGCAAGAACAGGGAGGATGATAATGGCCTTGATTGCAAATTATAATACTGTTATTGACAGGTGGTGGAACAATTGGTGTCATCGTAAGCCTTGGTTTTTAAACTGTCAGAATAAGATGAGCATCTTTGTTTGGATCTTATCATTGGTGGAAATGGGAGAAGGAAATTCTTGGTCATTGAATGCCCTATACTGTAAATCCTTGGCTTAGATCATTTTTGCATGGGGCTCATTTGTGTAAAACCTAAGCATGGATCAGTGTTGCTACCACCACTATTTTACAGTGCAGACCCTACACTGCCAGGGTTAGTTTGATCAGCCGCCGTGTATATAGTGTGAATAAAAGTTAGGATTTTTAAATTCTAAGGTTAGATCTAAGCGAAATTTAAAAGAAATTCTATTTTATAAAATCTCGATTTTATGAAATCTTAATAATAGACTTTATCTTAAAATAAGCTTTATGTTAGTTATAAAATCCTTTATATTAATTAAAACAAATCCTTTATAGTAAATAATTTCTAATTAAAATTTATCTAATTAATAGAATCTATCTAATTATTAACTAGTGAAATAATAATTAAATTGTAAGTCCTAGAAAAAAGAATCAAAGAACAACAGGGTAAATAAAAACAATTTCGTGTTTCTTTTATTTAAAAGCCTTTTCAATCTTAGATAATCATGAAATTTTAGTCTAATATAAAATAAAACTTTTAGAATTTTCTAGTAAAATTTTAATTTAATACAATAGTCATATTAACAGTTAGTTATGCTTGATTTATTAAATTATATTTTAGATTTTTCTTAAACTTTTCAACATCTAAAAATCTTATCCATTAATGAAATAGTATAATAAATATTATACCAATAATATTGAAATTTTTTTTCCACATCAATCACCTCTACTTCTCTCTACTTCTGAAAAACATTACTTGAGTAACCTATCAAAAATTAACTTTTCCACTTTAAATGAATAAATACTTAAAATATAGAATTGTAGTTCCTTCGGACATTCTTTTACTTCAAACTTGATCTTATCATTGTTCATGACTTCCAATACTTCAAATTTTACATCTCAAGAAACTTCAAGATAATCCTTCTTAATATCTTTAAAAAAATTGTTAGAAATTACCATGTTCTCTGTGTTCTTGTTTGCAAGATCTTTAGAATTGCTACAACATATTAATTTAGAAGCTTTTTGATTTCTTTTTCATTATTAGATGATAAAACATTGACAATTAGATTAATATTTGCAACAATAGTATTATTGTTGTTGTTGTTACTGTTATGATATTGAAACTGTTTACTTTGAAAAGATGAGACGACAACTTCTACATAATTTTCTTACATGTTATTTTAGAAGGTTGAACAAAAAAATAATAATAACAATCTAATTACTTATGTATATGATATAAAATCTTTTTATAATTATATTGTATAAACTTTAAAATTAATTATTGTTTCAAATCTTGTCAAGATAGAATTAAAAGTATGCCAATACAAGTTCTAAAGTCTAGAAATTTAAACCAACATTTTCTAACATCATAAGAAAGCATATAACAAGTTTTATTTTTCAATGATAAAATTTTTTGTTGAAATAAAAATAAGCTTTCAACTTGTTAACTAGTTAATAATTTTTTTTTTGAAATCTCTTATCATGAAAAAAAATTTAGTCAAATTTAGGAATAGATTTAGGTTTTGATCTGCCTCAAGTAAGTATCTAGGAAACTTCATCTACTTTTCATGATTCTTGTTTGCGCCTCCCATCAATTGAATGATACGTCCCTAGTTAGCCAGCATTGTTGTTGTTTGCTCAAAACGATCTAGTTTTTGAGATTGGATTCCTCGCCTTCATATTTCGTAGTGTTTCAGATGGCTTCCACCCTTGCACTGCAGAATGGTTCCAACCGTTTTTTCCATCATATCTTTCTATCTTGAATATTTGATGGAAAACTGTGATAAATAATATATTTTTTTTTGATAAATAAACACTATCTTTCTATCTTGAATATTTGATGGAAAGCTGTGATAAATAATAGTTTTTGTTTTTTTTTAATAAATAAACATTCGCACTTCAAAACTGTGACAATTTTTTTTTTTGTTTTGGTCTTCATCTATATTAATCTGATGAAACATATTTACCTGTATTTCTATCTGAAGATGCTAATCCAGTGCAAATTTAATTATCACCACTGTCAAACTATGTTGCTGATTTAAGTGATTTTGGGAATTGGGGTTTCTTTTACGTATGGTCTCCCGCAGTCGCTCTAACCACCATCAGATTCTCAAAATAATAGGGCAGCGGTCTTACTTGGGATACCCACCAAATGATTTTTGGATCAAAGTAGTATTATTACTTCTTAAAACGCAACTAATTGGTATTTAACAGAATAAACTCTCCAAAACAGTAAGTTTATTTTCTTATGATGATTGCACACGTATAAACTTAATTTGTTTCTGGCCTCAAACGGGGCTAGGTTCTTGAACCGTTCTATTCGATTTTGGATTCAATTTTCAAGTTTCCGGGTCTGACTCTCCTTTTGTTTTTTTGTCCCTTTCTGATTCTTCTTGTTCTTGAGAGGAAAATGCAATGAAATGATAACGTAGATTGGCAGGCACAATCGCATGAGGTCACATTTCTAGTTGACTCCGCATTATAACTTGCTTATACAAAGCCTGAAGTCGAACAAGCTAGGTGCAACGGCAGCTAGGGTAGATTTTGAACATTCTAAATATTGATACATCAGATTGGGTATATGATTTCTGGAGTTTGACTTAGGGTGGTAAGTAGATTCAATCCTACTGTTACTATTACTATTATTACTATTACTATTATTATTATTATTATTATTATTATTATTATGTTTTGTTGTTGGTGAAAAATCAATAAATTTTTTTATTATATGGAGACCTATTTTTTTTTAATTATTATCTCTATATCAAAATAGTGTATGTGTGTGTGTATATGCGGTTGAATTAGGTAACCCATAGTGTAAGAAAGAATTGGAGAATGCAGATCGATGAAAAGTAATATTGATTGACTTTTTTGTTTCCTGAATTTTTAATTAAAATCCACTCAAATCCTTACCTCTCAAATTCTTTGATAAAGTAGAATAAATATATATTCCATTCTTGAGCACCTAAAATTGAACTACTTTGATTGCTTTTCTCATACCAATACTATTCGCCAAGAGCTTGCTTATATGAAATATGTTCGTCAATCATATATATATATATAAGTTGGAACTTAAATACCGAAAGATTATGTATTATAATTATTAATTTAGCTGAACAAACTTGAGTTTGATATTTATGCAAAATATCATGCATGTACACGTACTTGCCTTGCAATTAATTAAATCTGAATGAAGAAACAATGCTTTATTATTTTGTACAAATAATTGTTATGAAATATTTCTCAATTAATTGATCAGGTAATAATCTGGTACTGTCTTCTCTTTTGATTAAGGAAAAATTTCTGCAAAAGTTTTCATAATTAATCTCACATTTTTTTTTACTGGGAAATTATTAATTAGATATATGCTATAAATGTTGACTTAATTTTCGATTGCTTTATTAGAACTCTCAAACAAAATGCAAGGTGTGACGACTTCAAGTCATTTTAAGATTCTTCTGTGCACAGACCTATGGGGAAAAACATGACTTTGGTTTGGTGCAATGTAATATTAATTATAACTCATGCCATGCGTTTTCATTCTCCTCCCCTACAGGCAGCTTCCTCTGCTTGGCTCACGCCTCGCATTGTTAGCTATCTATGTAACACGGTGACGTTTTCATTTTAATTTTTTATTTATTAATATGGTTAACTTGTTTCATTCATGATCTGAATTTTACACTGAATTATCGTCCTCAAATCATGCTTAATAACTATTATTTCTAGGTTCATAAACCCTTCCTATAAAACGTACTTAGTTTTCTTTGAGCATCATTAGGCCTTTAAAAAATAAATTGATCACAAGTCCACTAAGCGTGCTAGCTTGTTAATTTGTCCTGTGTGGTCCTTAACATGCAAAAGAACAAAATTAAAGAGAAAAAAAGAACCCTAAAAAAACAAGTCAATGATATAAAGAAGTGCTCAAAACATTTGCTTTGTTGGAGTTGTTGTGGCAGCTATTGTATTGTAATAAAGGATGACTTTTTGCGATGAGTTTGGTGAGCCATGGTGAGTTAAACAAACTTATCCGACGAGGCATTTGATTGGTCCCATTAATTATGATGAGATATTATTTTTTAAATCATGTTTTATTTAAAAATATATTATTTTTTATTTTTAAAATTTATTTTTGATATTAATATATTCAAAAGTACTAAAATATATTTTAAAACTATTTTTTTAAATAAATTCAAAAAAATTAAAATTTATTTTTGATATTAATATATTTAAAAGTACTAAAATATATTTTAAAATTATTTTTTTAAATAAATTCAAAAATATAGTTGAATCTGATGCCAAATAATACCGATGAGTTAAAAAATAGGATAACTCTATTAATCATTTTATTTTTTAACATTTTATCTCACTTAATCTGAACTTCAAATCAAATTCTTGGATTAAAATTTTTATTTTTTTCATTCATAGGTTAAAAATATCATTAAATCAGGTTGTATATTAATAGTTGATAAATATTTTTTTGAATTAAAATTTTTATTTTTTTCATTCATAGATAAAAAAATATCATTAAATCAAGTTGTATATTAATCGTTAATAAATACTTTTTAAAAAAATAATCAAATTCTTTTAATTGTTGACAAATCCGAATAAAAAAAATCAAGAAATTAAGGAAAAAATAACCTTCTTAATCATCAATCTAATATTTTGAAATTAGAATTTTCAAATTTAGTACATCTATATTATGTTTTAAAATTAATTAATATCACTAAGATCCCCATGTCTAAAATAGGTCCAGAAGCTCTCTAATTTTTCTATCTTCACCGGCTATGGCCAAGACTAATTTTATCCCAAATCACTTGTGCTAGAAAATATACCTCTTAAACATCCCTATTTATTCCATTAATTTGCACTGCTTTATTTTCAACTTTCAAGATCATTTTCATGATAATAGTGAAAGCTATATATATATAAAGTGAAAGATTAGTGGTCATGGATGGATGACCACAAACATTTTGACACATGTAACAACCCCATTAATTTGCAAACGCCTTGCTCTATACGTACGTTCGTTTTGTCTACCTAACCACTGTCTTATTCCGGTGACTTCGCCCACTATTTTGGCGATAACACCATTAACTTTGTCTACTCTAAACCTATCATTAAACTAATCACTTGATGATAATTATAACGATGATGACAGTGACAACCATGTTTATCATCTGAGATGTTCGCCGAAAAGGGCACTTGGGTCTAGCTAGGGTTCTAAATTTCATTTAACTTGCTTGTACATTGGTGGATGTCATGATGGTGCTCATGAGGAGATAGGTTGGTGTAACATAGTTTTCTCAGCATAATGAGGATAACATTTTCTATTCTATCTTGCTTAAGGGTTTGCTGTCATTGTAGAAAAATTCATATATCCATGACCTGCCCCATTGAATGTTTGTGCATCAATTTATCATTTCGCCTGTGGGTTTTATTTAATTAATTGGATAAAATCAATCAACCAGCCAATAGTATTATCTATTGTTTCCTTTGTTTTCTTCGGATTAATTAGCATGAAATAATAAGATGACGAGAATGATTGTAATTTAAGAGTATTAGTGGTAGCTAGGTTGGTAAAAGGTTACCGTTTATCAACACGGTGCAACATAGTAAAAGCATTATTTTTGATGTTTTTGCTGGCGAAATGAATGCTGGTGCAAGAAGAGTGCATCACGTTGCCAATCAGGCATAAAGAGATACATTTTAAATTTAAAGATAGCTAGATTCCCTTCCTAGATAAGCTCTTCTATTCATATATAATTTTTATTATTAGAAAGAAAAGAAAGATGAAGTGGTGTAATTAAAACAAAAGAGAGAATCATTTGTACAAGAACACATCTATGTATGTACCACTTTGATCAGGCAGTGGTTTTTATCTTTAAATTAGTGGGGCATGTTAGAATATTATGTATGATATTGTGGAGCTGTTTTGACAAGATTAGAAGGGATAGCTTAAAAGTGTGGTTATCCAAGGGATGAATTGCCTGGTGAAAGAAGTTTTTGAGAAACCTAAAAAGATAAAGTAGAGAAGATAAAAGCAGAAGGGAAGTTGTCTAGTCGAGGTTTGGCACAAGACATGAAGATGTTGTTCTATTTATGTTTTTTATGGCCAGCTTGAGTTCGATCCTACAAGTGCAATATTTTATTTGATAATGCCATGAGGCTTAACCCACAATTAAGGTTTAATTTGAGAGAATTTGTGAAGTTTAGAGGCCAAATTTAGAAATAATTAATTGTCAATTAGGGCATAGCTCTCTCTCTCTCTCTACGTGAGACCACATTTGTAGAATATTCACCTAGCTAATTGTATAAAGGAAGAGCGAAAGATAGTGCAATGAACAACAGTCGCATTTGTGTTGTATACATTAGATTATCATGTCTAATAGACATAGGTCTGTTGAATGTCCAAATAGCCTCAACTTTGAATCCTTAATTTCTTCTTTGTTTTTTTCTTAGAAAACAAAACTTGTGTGAGTTGGCAATCAATTCCAGTCATGTTACCACTCACTTCTGAATAAAAAACTTTACATGTTTGTCTATGAAATGAGGGAGTGATGGGAGGGAAGTAGAACGAGGAAGGTCATTAGAAGAGTCTCAGCATAAGGTACTTTAGACTCCATGCATGATTTTCCATGTACCAATCGCTCGTGTCTGTCCCACATGCCCATTTTTTCTTTTAAAACCTAAAGGCACAGTGATGTGTGCAAAGATGCATATTTTCATTCCCTTTTGTTTTATTGCATTGTTTTGAAAGCAAAATCAACTTGGCGGGTTGATATGAAATTGGTAAAAAATAAAAAATGATTGATCTAATTAGCTTAGATTTGACTCGTTAAAATTTATCAATTAATTCATTGATTAAATTTTTTTATTTTTTTAATTAGAATGACAACCTCAGTTAATCCATAAATCAATCTAAATCTTCTCGTGAATTTATAATAAATTTTGTTTTAAGACTATGTTTTATTGTCTTGAGGTCCAAAATCCTGAAGGAATAAAGAAGTTTGTTTAATAATGGTGGCAAAAGAAACACGGGGGAAAGCAACATTGGAGAACCATGGTTTCATGTCTGTACCAACTGATGATCAATCAGACAGATTAAATGTTTAACCAAAGGACCATGTGCTCGCTCTAATAACAATGACAAACAACTACACTGCTTCGAAGAACTTGAACACATAATAATAATAATTAAATGAGAACATCCAAAAAGTGATAAATAACAAACCCTTTGGAATTTCTTTCTTTGTTTCTTTCTAATAGGAATTTTACCTTGCTTAAAATGATTACTCCAAGTGGCTAGCAAATTAAATGGGTGTTTGATATTGTGATAATCTTTATGAATATAATTTAGAAAAATAAATTTAGAAAAAATTATAATTTATAGATTTTTTAATGTTTGGCTTGGCTTTCTAGTTGAAATCTTGTTTCAATTGCATGAAAACCATCATCCCTGAAACGCAATTTCAATCGTTGAACCAAACATTTATTAACTAAAATTTCAAGAGAGAATTCTTAACTATACTCATGTAAAAAATTATGATGTGTGTTAATTAATTAAATATTTTTAAATGTATGTTTAAAGAAAAACACAGACCGCACACATACCACACTTAACACCACCAATAGGGATTCTAATCATTCAAGGCAAAAATTTAAGGGTGGCCTTGCTTTTTACCCTATCTTTCTTACTTGTTGGCTGTTGCGGTGATTCTATAAATGGCTCCAAACACATCTCAAAAGACAGCAATGATATTCATAAAAAAAAAGGGTATATTTGCGTGTTCAGCTTTGGACATTGTTTATATTTAATAGTATAAAAAAAACATGATTTTCACATTGTTTATATTTAATAGTATAAAAAAACATGATTTTCAAAAAAAAAAAAAAAGAAAAGAAAGAAGGCAGCCATGATTTCCTCATATATATATATAAACATAATTCATTCAATTTGGAAGTGAGAACTGCTCAAAACTAATTCAATTTGGAAGTGAGAACTGCTCAAACTTAACGAATGATGTGTTGATGATAATATTGACAATGAAGTTTTGCCAAAAGATATATATTTAAATTAATTAGTACCAATCGAGACTTAGCTTAGTTTGGCCAACTTTTTTAATCCATAAAGATTAGACTACGCAACGAGCTAGCTGATTTATGCATCAAATATTTGTTTTATCTTTTGCCTAATTTAAATTAGTATCAATTATAAGAGTTAATTAGTTCCTTGTTTAACAATTAGCACAAATCCCACTTTAAAATCCCATGAGGAGAAAGTAAAAAGGGGGAGATATAACATGTGGGTGAATGAGAAAATCACATGATCTTTGCTAAAAAAATACACTAACAACTATGCCATCAAATTAATGCCAATAGGGGTTTAAGGCCAGCCCTTTGAAGACGTCAGTCTCATGTAAGAATATTCATCCATCCCATGCATGAACCCATGAAGAGAGGTAAGCAAGCAACACTGAGCTGTCAGGTTTTGATTGGATATTGACAACATTTTGAAATGGAAAGCTCGAAAATGGAAGGAGTTGAGCTTCTTCATTTTTCAACAAGCAACACGAAGCTGTCAGGCTTTGATTGGATATTGACAAAACATTTTGAAATGGAGAGCACGAAATGGTAGGTGGGGAGCTTATTCCTTTCTTTAACAAGCTCAGATTTGAACCAGTCCGATAACTTCCCTTCCCTTTTGTAAAAATTAATAATGGCTATGATAGTAATATATATATATATAATTTAAAAGTTTATATAATTAGATGAGAAGATTTTAATATAAAATTTATATTATTTTTTAAGATAAAAATTCTTTGAACTTGAAACTTAAATAGATTTGCACTATTTTATATTATTAATTAATTTCAATTAAAAAAATAAGAGTAGTGAAATTTAAACTTTTAATTGTTTGATCAGTAAGATTCTGATACCATATCAAAACATCAATTCAATCCAACAACTTAATTTATTAGATGAGATCCTAATATATACATGATTTATATTATCTTCTAATATATTTTTTTAAGTGAAAATCTTTAATTTAAATTTAAAACTTATATATACCCACACCTTTTTATGATTAATTTTATCAAATAAAATAAAAATAATGAGATTTAAATTTAATATAATAAAAAAACAATTTCAATCATAAAACTTAAATTACTACGGTGAAGAGATTAAAAGATATTATTGATATTGTTGTCCAACAAATACTTAATTAAATACCCTGTAACAGTCTCACATGATGGTTGCTTTAGCATAAATATATATAACGGGGTGGCTTCATTTACATCATTTCTCTATCTCTGTGTTTTTTATTCAAACAGAAAATAGTTGCTGTTGGTATGGAGGATCAGTTTCCTAAAATGGAAACCTTTATGCACACGGAATTGGCAGCTCATAGTAGTTTTCATGGAATGGCAACAGGATCAAGGTATTTTGGTGATCCCACCATTTGGGGTGCTCTAGCTGGGGCTACTTGTCATGTCGATGATGGAAATAATGGCACGAAATCGCCATCACAATCGTCACCCGAAAGATTGTTTTCGAGTTCGGAATCGAGTTCTTCGGCAGACGTTCTGGTTTCAGGTACCAATTTAGTGGGTAACATCCCTGGATTTGGCAGACAGGATTATTCCAAACAAAATCATGAAAGTTGTTTTATGTCAGGATTGTATTCTATCAATTCTCCTGGAGGTTCAATATCTGACCATATTGTCAAAGAAAGCTCCATTAATCCTGTGAATTTCTCGGAATATTGTCCAGCACTAAATAACCAAGCTCAAGTATCTGAACCTCCCTCTCCATCCTCCTTATCAAACACATCAAAATTTCCAAATTTGACCTTGTTTTTTCAGGAACCAGAAGCTTTCATCCAAACAAGTTTTCAAACAACTTGGCAAGGATCAAAGCCCAAACAAGCTGTCGGTCAGCTTGGCAAGGATCAAAGATGTGAGCCTATGTCATTATTTCCAAACACTTCATTCTCCATGCCTCAACTAGGCCAAATTCATTTCCAACCAAGTAATGATTGGCTCAAAATAAATCAAACCATGGCGAACTATTCTATTAATGGATTTAATGACTATTGGCTTAGAACTACGACCACACAGCCGATGAAATACACCGGTCGAAGATTGCAGAACCAGCATCAAAAGCTTTCATTTTCATCAGCTTCAACATCGCCGGGAAAGCTGTTTAGAGGAGTGAGGCAAAGGCACTGGGGCAAATGGGTTACAGAGATTAGGTTACCGCGAAACCGGACGAGGGTTTGGTTAGGGACTTTCAACACAGCAGAAGAAGCTGCCATTGCTTATGACACGGCAGCTTACATGTTACGAGGAGATTATGCGCATTTGAATTTCCCAGATCTTAAGCATCAACTTAAGGCCAATTCATTGAATGGAACCACAGCTTCCCTTCTTGAAGCAAAGTTACAATTAGCAATATCACAAGGCAACAATATTTCTGTTCAAAAGAAGCACAGTGATGATCTACCACCAACATCACCAGATAAGATTATACATGACACGAATGCTACAAAACCCAAAGGTTTGAGCCAAAACACAGCAAGAGAAGAGTTGCAATTTGAGTTGGAAGGCAAAACTGGATGTCACGAAGTGATTCACGAGAACCAGAAATGTCAAGAGTTTGTAGCATCTGATGCTGAAGCCGTCCAGTTAAGTAGAATGCCTTCCCTGGACATGGACATGATTTGGGATTCTCTTCTAGTCTCTGATTCATGAACATTTTGCCTTCTTTCTTTTCACATTTAGTATGATGTGAAGATTGTCTAGACAAGAAATTTTGTTAAAAAATTTCTTTCATTGCCAGATTTTAGGATCTACAATGCAATCTTCTTAAAATTTATATTTTGCTTAAATATTGATGTTCTCTATAGAATGTTTAGTTTTCTTTTCCCTTAATTAATTTTATTCCCCCATTTCTCCATATCATTTTCCACCTATCTTTAAGAGGTGGTTTGGACAAGAAACATGAAATTGAAGATTGAAACTAGAAATGGGGAAGACATTTTTTTGGCTACTCGAGTAGCTGCCAAATCTGGCATGTGGAGGTTGGCATGCTTTTTATTACCAAGTCAAAGGAAAAATAAATAGGTGGAACAATCTTTTTGTGAGCATGCCCTTTTATATTTTTGGTCGGGCATTGTATATTAAGAAAATTCCATTTGACAATGAGGTCTAGAGCATTGAATAATTAATCTTAAAGGGCTTGTTACATGATTGAATTTTTTTTTTTAATTTTGAGTTTTAAATCAGTATTAAAAAAAAATCTCTTTTTAATACACTAAATCATGTAAAGAGTGCATCGTTAAAACATTAATCTGAAAATATTAAGCAAAACACTAAATGACCCATTAAAATTTGATTAAACCCATCAGAATGTGAAAAGAAAAATCATTATATATAATTAATGTAGATGAGCGTTGTTGTTTCAACAAATTAGATGAGCAAATTTCAGATTTATATCAGATCAATTTGATTGATGGCATCCCTCGCATCCGTTTACCCGTGATGGGAACAAAATAGGATTTTGTATCATTGGCTTTCGTATGGTTTCAAAGAAAAAAATGACCCATTAAAATTTGATTAAACCCATCAGAATGTGAAAAGAAAAATCAAGTTGCCTCCTATTTTAATTCTTCATTTTTATCAAAACCATTTTAGTTTTTTTTTAGGGTTTAAGACAAGTCAAGAAGGATTTGAATAATAAAAAAAGCAAAGGCAATTCGTGATCCAAGAATTTTCGTTATGTCTAGTCTTCAGTTGAACTTAAACCATGAGTACATGACACTTCATGCATAAGTGCGCATAAAATTTCATGTATTAAAAAATACATTTAAAGATAATATTAAAATTACAATAATAAATTTAATTACAAGAAAAAAAGTGTAGAAGCTCTCTTGAGGTATTCTTTACGGGTACAAATCTTTTAATTAATATTCAGATCTAAATCTTATTTTAAATGAGAAGATTCTTACATGAGTCCAAAAATTTTAATTAATAATATACGATATTAACTTGATTTAATTTAGTGAAGGAAAAGACTTTGATCATTTGTTTACTTGATGAACTTGAATTGTTTCAAGAGAACTCTTAAATATTTATGCTTGTTTCTTAGTCCTTGCTTGTTTTTTTTTTTTTCTACTTTCTCTCATTGTTTTGTTTGATTTTGTGGTTTTTTTGTTTATTTATAAACAAGTTAAGCGTAATTTACCTTAAATGTCTTTCATTTAAATGATATTTTAGAAAAATTGATATCAAAATTACTTAAAATACTCTTAGATAGAAGGATATTAAAATAAAAACCATGAAATGTATTTGAACTGAATTTTTAATTTAATTTAGTTCCAAACCCAATAAATTTGTTTGGTCATAGAGATATTTGAATCTTGGACCAAATTTATTGAAATTTTAATGTCCATGAATGCTCTTTTAAGATTAATTTATTTTTGTAATTTTAGTGCAATAAATAAATTTATCTTCTTTTACTTAGAATTGTGATAAGATTAAAAATATGTCCCTACTTTCAAATAGAAATTACTTTGAAAAAGAAGTTTATCTTCCAGTATAACACGAACACTTACTTTATATATATACTCTATCAATGTATTGTAGAGATTGTACCAAAGCTTTAAAAATAAAAATAATTAGGTATAAAGCTCACCATAAATTTTAAATATATGCATTAGAGAAAAGCAATAAATTAAATCCGATTCTAATATAACAAATTAATTCTGATTCCAATAGAGACTCCTCCTGCAACACAGACATCTTGCCACACAAATTAAAGAATCCAACTCCAACATTGATTGTAGATTGCAGAGTTTTAGTTTTAATAGCTATCATGCCTCCTCGTGGTGTATGTGTGTGTGTGTGTGTTGCTGTAACATAAAACATAATACAAGATTCTTTTGTCTTCATGGTATCAGAATAGGTTCCTAATACTTTGCTTATTTCAAACCTTACTGATTAGTTGAAATTCCTATGGAAGACTTCTTCAAAATTGATAGTGTTGATGACACTAATAGATCCTATAATATGCTGAAAGGAGAGCCAAATCCTAATCAACATTTAGGCTAAGTTTTACTAAATGAATTTAACTATCTCCCTTTGTTAAGAGCTGTGGGTGGAAGATCCAAATTTGGGTATATTAATGGCCATATTAAACCTTTTTTTTTTAATCTTTTCACCAACTTATAATGCTTGGTAATGTAAGGACCAACTTGTTATGTCTTGGTTATTTAATTATATGGAAAATCATATTACTAAAATATTCAGCTATTTAGAATCTTTCTTGGAACTATGGTTATAAATATTTTGTTTCCTTTATGGATGATTTCTTTCGTGTTACATAGATTAACCTCTTGAATTCAAGAGTAAAATTGTGCATGTTTTTTAAAATTTTCATATGAATTATGACTTAATTTTCTACAAACATAAAAATTCTCTGATCTGATAATGACATTAAATACATGTCAAAAAATATGATACAATATCTAGCTACTCATGGAATTTTACATCAGTCAAGTTATGTTGGCACACCTCAACAAAATGGGGTAGCTAAGCATAAAAATAGAGACCTATTGAAAAAAAACTAGAGCCTTAATTATACATATGCATATTCCTAAATCATTTTGGTCTAACAGAGTGTTATCTATTGTATATTTAATCAAATGACTACCTAGCTGAATGTTACATTTTAAATTACCTCTTGAAGTCTTGCAAAAACAACCACTTGATCTATCTCATTTATGAGTATTTGGTTGCACACTTGTTTCGTTCATATACAAACTTTATATCAAGACAAGCTTGATCTAAGGCAGTTAAGTGTGTTTTCTTGGGTTACTCCTTAACATAAAAGGAATATAAATGCTACCATCCTCCCTAAAAAAGATTGTTCATATCAAGAGATGTTTGATTTGAATAAGGTTTTTTATACTTTAGCAGAAATCACCAAAAAGACTTGATATAATTGTTTCCCCAATTGAATGTTGCTTGTATAGATTTGGCCTCTACTTCAAATACAATATCTGCTACAGACAACACTCCTTTTTTTCCCTAATGGTATGGCTACAAATGAAGGGGATGTTAGTCCTTCTAATGCATACTTTGAACACAGCCCTATAGATTATAGAGTTGATGAAAATAACAATCATGATAGGCACTTATCCACCACAATTGTAGATATGCATTCTGATTCAAGAACTGTCATTCTTATTATCTTAAAATCTGAAGATTGTTTTGTTGATCAATCTCCTCATCACCCCTTTATTATTCCTATTATCACGGATTCTGAAGGTAATCCTACCAATTATTCTCCCTTTCTACAGCCCCGTAGGAATCCAACCTGTCATTGTGCTCCTCCAACAAAGTTACAAGACTTTGTAACTTATGCAAGAAAACATCTCATCTCTAATTACCTTACATATTATCATCTCTCAGCATAACATATTAACTTTTTTGCTGTTATCTCTGATGTGCATGAACCATATAATTTTCTAGAGGCAAATTCATAAAATGAATGGTGGTATGCTATACATGATGAGCTGCAAGATCTTGATCAAAACAAAACCTGGAGTGTTGTCAAACTTTTTAAAGATAAACATGTTGTGGGCAGTCACTAGGTGTATAAAATCAAGTTCAACTCAAATGGATTTATTAATAGATATAAGGCACGTCTTATGGCTTATAACTATACTCAAACTTTCAGCGTAGATTACAAGGAAACTTTCGCACTTGTTGTAAAATAAACACTGTTCGTGTTTTGCTCTCAGTGACTATGAATAATAGATGGTTGATATGTTAAATGGATATTAAGAATGCCTTTTTGCATGAAAAATTTGAAGAAGAAGTCTACATGAAGTTGCCCCCTCATTACCCTTATAATTCAAATCCTACTTAGTGTGTCGACTTCACAAATCCATTTATGGGTTGAAGCAATCTCCACAAGCTTGTCATGCAAAATTGAGTGTTGTTTTTAAAGACATTGGCTTCAGATGAAGTAATGTAGACTCCTCTTTATTTTTCATCTTGGACCAACTGTCAAAATAATGGTTCTTATCTATGTTGATGACTTTATTATTATGGAAAAAGATGGCAAATCAATATCTCACCTTAAGGTTACTCTACAATAATGTTTTCCCTTTAAAGACCTTGGCAGTTTGAGATGCTTTCTTGGGATTGAAATGATTATTTTGCATGAAGAATTATTCTTTAAGCATCGTAGGTATGTTCTTGATTTGCATAAAGATACCAAGATGACAGATGCCAAACTTGTCCTTACTCTATTTTATAGTAAATTGAAGCTTGGAACAACTAGTGAACCTCTTCGATCTATTAATTACTATCAACATCTTGTTGGTAGACTCATTTATCTTACTATTACATGACCTGATATCACCTACACAATGAACCTTATTAGTCAGTTCATGCATACTCCTACATTTTTTCACTTGAGTATTGTTAAGTGAATTTTACACTATTTAAAGGGTTTTGCTAGTCGTAGGATTGCTATGATTAATCATGGCCATGCACAGATTATTGGATAAAGTGATTTGAATTGGACTGACAATTCTATCAATCACAAATCAACCATTGATTTTAGCATGTTTGTTGGTGGTAATCTGATTTGTCTGGCATGGTAAAAAGCAACAAGTTGTTGCACGTTCTAGTTTTGAAGGTGAGCATCGTACAATGGCATCTGCGATATGTGAATTAATTTGGCTTAAAGGTTTTTTGTTAGATTTGGAATTTTCTAGCAGAATTCCAAT
The DNA here is from genome assembly GCF_000495115.2 of Populus euphratica. Lineage (NCBI taxonomy): Eukaryota > Viridiplantae > Streptophyta > Magnoliopsida > Malpighiales > Salicaceae > Populus > Populus euphratica. The sequence continues at coordinate 302,877 of NW_011499993.1, forward strand.
AACTCTATTTTGTGATAATTATGTTGTCATGCAAATTGCAGCTAATCTTATATTCAATAAAAGAACTAAACACATTGAAATTGATTTTTATTTTATCCATTGACAAGTTCAATCATAGATTATCAAACCATGTTACACTCGTAGTCACAATCAACTGGCTGATATATTTACAAAGGTTTTGACTTCAGCTCATTTTCATCATCTACTATCCAAGCTTGGCTCAATCAATCCCCTTGATCTAACTTGAGGGAGAGTATTTGAGGAAAGCAACAAATTAATTTTGATTCCAACATAGGCTCCTCTTGCCACATAAATTGCAGAATTTCAGTTTTAATAGCCATCATCCTTCCTCGTTTTGTGTGTGTGTGTGTGTGTGTGTGTGTGTGTGTTGTAACATAAAACATAATAAAAGATTATTTTGTCTTCTCTGTTTCTTCAACATATTACTCTATTCTTTATGTTTCTTTAATATAGCACTAATTTTTTACTCTAGGGATTTTATTTTTATTTTTTTAGAGCTTGTGATTTTCAGGTTAGGTCTTGGGTTGACTATTAAGTTGGTATTCTCAGTTACTTTTGGTGGATTTGTAAGGGAAAAAAGTAGTAACTAGATTAGAAAATTTAGAGATGGTAGTTATTTGGTCTATTATGCCTCTATTCCATGTTCATAGCTTAGAATTTATGAAGATGCATCCTTTGAAAAGCTTTATAATATAAAGAATTTGATTATCTATGTTATTATTAAATTATCTTAACTGAGAAGGATGAAAATTCATGCTATTTCTATGGTAACTTTTGGGTTGGAGAAAATGACTTTTTTTTCTTATTAGCCTTTTTTTTTCCTCCTAATTTTTTCTCGGTTATTTTTTTAAAGGATTTTTTATTTCATTTTTTCTTCTCTTGTCTTTTTTTCAATCTTTTTCTCTCCAAATTCTCTTAATTTTTTTAATTATATATTTTATAGGATTCAAGAATTTTATAGTGCATTGGAACACTTTATAGCTAATAAATTTGGAGATTTAGGCAAACATTTTCAAGGGAACCCTTAGAGGCTTGGAGATTTAGTGAAACTTCTTAAGGGGGATCTTTGTAATCTAAAAGACCAGGTTGATAATCCTTTTAGGTGATACCTGGTGATATGAAATTAGGTGAATCTTTTAAAATGAGATCCTTGTAAGTTTAAAAATTAGGTGGTGATTATTTTAGGTTATTCCTAATAACATTAAACTTGACAAACCTTTTTAAAAGAATATCCTTTGGAAACTTGAAACTTTAAAGAATCCTTTTAAAGGATCCTTGAAGACATTAACTTTGATGAATTCTTTTGGAGTATCATTGAGAACTTGAAACTTCAGTGAATTCTTTCGAGGGGTCATTGAGATCCTGGAGCTTTGAGTGTACTTGAATAGATAGATGGTTGGTGAGTATTACCTTAGATCTTTTGTTTTTTTACCTTATTTTATTTGTAGGAATGACTTTTACTCTCAAAGTAAAGTTCAAGATTGTTATTAAGCATTCATATTTATTTATTTAATCGATTACTAATATTATATGTTTTAACCAAATGGAAAAACACAATTACTGTCTAGGAATTGATGTGAAATACCATCATAATAGCAAGACAAAACAACTCAAACTTATAGTACATGAGCCCATAACAAGTTATTACGGTGTTAAAGGGATAACTCTTCTTTTAGAATTGGATATGAAGACCATTAATGAGTACCCAATAAAAGGAAGAATGATGTCAGGTTATGTTATTGTGTCAGATCATTAACCAACTTTATTTTTTTTTCCTATCAAGATAATGAGCAGGATGTTTCACAAGCCTGCATGGAAAACTTAATTAACAAAAGAAAACTTATGTGGGGAAATAAACTTGATTCACAATAAGGAATTCAATATTTTGAAGGATTTTAGGATTGGTCTATAGAAGCCTATCGATTACTATTAAAGAAAAATAACAAACTAGCATATGCAATCCATTTAATCTCTTTTGGTTATTGTCGTTTGAATAACATGTATTGTGCACTAATAGAGACTTGATGTCCTATTAAGAACACCTTCTTGACTTTAAAGAATTAAATTCGGATTTCAATTTGGGAAATGTGCAATATCACTGGCTGATCTAGTTTGGGAGAGTACTACGAAAAGATTGTCTCTAGTTTTAAAGAGTTCTTATATATTGAAGGTTGAATTATGAAGAGTTAAAGCCATAATTATGTGTGTATGTGTGTGTGTGTTCCTCATTGTTGTATTATATTGTATATGTATATTCAATGTTTTCCGTTTACTGAATTGTTGAACCCATCATTTTGTTATTTATCCTTTTAAGGTGTATAACTTGTTAACATGTTACTTTTGTTAGATTTCAAAACCTGTTATTTTATTGTAATTAATGTTATTCCATTATGTCTAGTTAGAGCTTCACAATTACAAAATTTATATTTAACTCTTGTATTTAAGACAATTACTTTATTTTATCATGTTACATAGAACTCTGTTTTGTTTATTATAAAGAGAGAGAGAGAGAGAGTTTGCATTTTTGGTGTGATGTTTTGAAAATGAAAGAGAATATGAAAAGGTAACAAAACTATTGGAGGCTTAGAAGTAGGTATAAATGAATAAGGTGTCGTGTAGTAATTGAATAAAACATGATAAGTATAAATAGAAAAAGAAAAGAAAAGGAGGGTTATTTAGTGAATTATTATCAAGTCTTATTATTTAGTGAATTATTATCAAGTCTTATTATTATTTGTCGTGTAGTAATTTCTTGATTTTTAGGAAAAATGACTAGTTAGTTCAAAAATATATAGAGTAATGGAATAAACCCTTAGTTAAGTGTATTAAACAGGTTGTATGTTCTTTTCAAGTTATTTTTGAATATGTCTCCTTTATATTTAGATAATTCTGATAATTTACATGCGAGACATTAGTAGGATTTCCTTTGTAATCTATTTTTTAGTTTGGTTCGCTTTTGAGTCAGGTGACTAGATAATTTTTCATATGCATAAGAAATATTATAAATATTTGAGTTGTTAATATGAATTGAATCATATTTCTTGATAATATATATGTTGATTATTATCATTGTTACGACAAAGCATGATTGATTGTTGAATCTGAATTTTTGATATGAACCAATATATATTTTGAATTAACTTATGAGTTGATAGCTCTTCATTTGATTAATGTCATGAGTTGAGCATTGAGATATGAATATGTTTGTTTGATTATGATTATGAATCTATGGTATGTGAATCAGAATACTCATGTTAACATGGTAATATTAGTCTTTGTGCAATCGTATTTAAACTCTAATCGATCGAGGGACTTATTAACCTATGTGGATTAATCATCTCACAATACAAAGCTTCATGCTCATTATATTTTAATTTTCTGACGAGCTTTACCTTATGATAATTTTGTTATGACCTATTTGAGAAACCTTTCTATAAGAACCTAGAGTTATAATTGTATATATATTTCTTATTGTTATACTACCTCATGTATGTATATTGAATGTTATCTACTCATTGAGTTGTTGAACTTACCCTCTTATTATTTATTTTTTCATGTTGATAGCTTGTTAGCGAGTTATTTTTGTTAGAACTTCAGAACCTGCTCTTTTGTTGTAATTTGTACTTTTTTATGTTTAATTAGTGCTTTATAATTATGAATTTGTATTAACTCTTATATTAAAATAATCAAATTATATTATGAAATTAATTTTGTAGTTACTATTTTATTGAACTCTAATTGAGTTATTTAAATGATATGTTCATATGTAAGTTTGAGTTTATACAGATAAAGAACCTTGAAGGGGGATATTATTTATGTACCGGTTATGAATCCGGAAATCAGGTCATGATATTTGGGTTCATATGGATTTAGAAATCTAGAGGGTGACCTTATTTATATGCCGGTTATATATCCAGCAATCGGGTTGTGATACGAGGTAAGATTGACTTAAGGCAAAGATAGAAAAAAGTGGCTAACTATATAAAGTTGATTTCAATGCTCATCATGGTTTCCACCAACAAATTTCCTTCCTGAATTGTTCTAACATTAAGCTGGATAAATTGACTATGAACTAGAGCTTACCAAATATAAGTTGCCAACTTGGACAAAGGCTAGCTACAAGGCAGAAGCTTGCATTCATTAATGAAAGACAGCTATCGAGGAATATGCATGATTCTGGAATGTAAATCACACTTGTAAATTTAATGTATCAGCATTAGGATCTCTGTATGCAACACATCACTATCACATTTGTGAACACATTTTGGAGAGTCAATATGTGATGTGATTAGGCATGTAAATCACACTTGTAAATTTAATGATAGAAATTATCCATGATCCACAAGAAGCTGCACATATCATTTAAAATCTGATCCTCCCATTTCAATGAACAAGAAGTAATGATCTAACTCTCATAAAATATCATTCCAGAAACTGCAATTAGAGCATAGGTTGAGAGATGAAACCGCAATGTTCGACAAATGCGTCAAGATTTCACCTTACCACCAATCTGTCAGAAGTTCGATATAAAACCCCTGCTCTACACTATATCATGACTAACACTACCTCCGAAAAATAAAAGGAATGAGTTCTAGGCAATTAAGAAAACTAGAAGGTAAAATTACCGTAAGAGTTTCAATGTCTGTCACCATGTGCGTTTTCTTTCCGAGTCTCAAGTACAGTGCTCTCCTAGTTTTCCATGGTTGAGTTGCCAGCCTTTCCAACATCCTCATCTCTCTTGGATAACTTAAAACCTGTCACCTCAGCTGAAGTCTCCACAATATCCATGTCGCCAGAATCAGCACCCAATCCCTATACTGGAGAAGTTTCCATGTCCGAATCTTTTTCTGCAGTTCTATCATCATCCTCAGAATCACTTTCACTGGAACAGACTTCATTCTGAAGAGACCCCCTTCCAATTTCCTCAGTTCTGACACTTGCTTCCACCATCTCGGAATCTTTACCTGGTATCCACTGCTGCAGTGGAACTGCGTCAATAATAACTTTCCCCGTTCTCAATCTCTCTCGATAACCCTCCATTTCTATTTTGTATCTTTCTTTATCTTTAAGAGCTTTATCCTGATAAACCTGGTCAGCAGAGAAATCAATGAACTCAAAAGGTTAATCAGGAGAAATGGCACAAAGGAAATGGAATCAAACATAAGATGTAAAAATTTCCTACCGCTTTTTGGGAATCATTTATTTTGTTCCATAGCTCCCCAATCATCCTACTGATCTCTCTATCCTTCCCTGGGTAAAGTGGTTTGAGTCTTGCATGCTGCTCAGAAAAGAAGAAATTGTAGCCGCTTCTGTTAGGTTTTGGATGAGCGGGGTCCCTTCTTTTTATCTCACTTTTCTTTCTACGGCGCCGGCGTCGTGTACCTGGTACAGGGTGGGT